>NW_009632895.1:35039-36728 GCF_000690535.1 Cariama cristata | reverse complement strand
GGGGCCTGGGTCCTCCGCACCCAGCAGTGCCGCGAGGGTTGAGCCCAGCCACGCGTGAATTTGGGGGAGGCTGAAAGTGGGGTGCTCCCGCAGCGCCTGGCTGAAGGACACAGCCGACCCGGCGGTGCGGGCGTTGGAGCAGCGCATCGCTGCCGTCACCGGCCTGGACCTGCGGCCGCCCTACGCCGAGTACCTGCAAGTGGTCAACTACGGGTTGGGAGGCCACTCCGAGCCACACTTTGACCACGCCACGGTCAGGGAGCTGCTGGGGTGGTCATGGGGTGCTCTTGGGCTGGTCCTTGGGGTGCTCCTGGGATGTTCCTGGGGGTGGTCCGTCCATGGGGTGGTCTCTGGGGTGGTCCCTGAGATGTTCCTGGCGGTGGGTCCTGGGGTGCTCCTGGGATGATGCCCAGGGGAGGTCCCCCGGGGTGATCCCTGGGACGTTCCCTGAGATGTCCCTGGAGGTGGTCCCCAGGGTAGGCTCGGCCTTGGTCCCTCAGCTGTTCCTGGCGGTGGACTCTGGGACTGTCCCTTGGGGCAGGGGGGGTGATCCCGGGATGGTGATCCCTGGGTTGGTGCCTGGGATATTCCTGGGAAGGCAGGGAGGGAAGAAGGAGCTGAGGGAAGGAAGGAGGGAGGGAGAGAAAAGAAAGGAGAGGGAGGGATTTCCCTGGGGGCGGCTCGGAGCTGTTGGGGCGTGAGGTGCCTCCAGGCCGAGCCGCGTCAGCGCGGGACGACTGACCGTCCCCACGGGGCTGACCGTCCCCACCGCCTCCCTCTTGGGGCAGTCCAGGAAGAGCCCCCTTTACAGAATGAAGTCGGGCAACAGGATTGCCACCGTCATGATCTATGTGAGTTCTGCCTAGAGAGACTGCACTTACTGATCATCAGTAGGGTTCAGAGTGAACAGGGTTTGAGATGGGTGAGGTCAGCCCTAAATCAGACTGTGGTGGGGTGTTAAATGACGTCGTCTGCGGAGTATTTAAGAGCTTGTGCCATGCTGTAGGGAGGGAAACGCGGTCGGGGACCAAGGCAGGTTTTGTGCCTCAGTTTCCCCATGCAAAGCAGTCACATCACAGGGGGGAGGGGACGGCAATGGCTCACGGTTTTGCTCCTTTTCCAGCTGAGCGCGGTGGAGGCCGGCGGCTCCACTGCCTTCATCTACGCTAACTTCAGCCTGTCCCAATGCCAAACCCCAACCCCGGGGCTCCCTGATCTGTTTTGGGGTGCCAAACCCCAACCTTGGGCTTCCCGGCTGTGTTTTGGGATGCCAAAAGCCAATCTCGGGGCTCCCTGATCTGTTTTGGGGGGGTCAAATGGCAATTCTGGGGCTCCCAGCTCTGGTTTAGGGGTTCCAAACTCCCAACCCTTGGGCTCCTACCTGATTTGGGGTGCTACACCCCAACCCCAGGGCCCCCAGCTCTATTTTGGGGTTCCAAACTCCAGTTCTGGGGCTCCTGGTTCTGGTTTGGGGGGGCCAAACCCCTCTCTGCTCCGCAGAACGCGGCTCTTTTCTGGTGGAACCTGCGGAGGAACGGGGACGGGGACGGGGACACCCTGCACGCCGGCTGCCCCGTCCTGGCCGGGGACAAATGGGGTGAGAGACGATGCCCGGTGTCACCCTTGGGTGACAGGGGGTTGGAGGGGCAGCTCCGCTGGCGGGGAGGCGAGAGGGGCTGGGAACCCCCA
>NW_009632895.1:26631-34834 GCF_000690535.1 Cariama cristata | reverse complement strand
GCACAGCGGGGCCCCAGGGCTGCGGCAAGAGGAGGGCGGGAAGGGTGTGGCAGCAGCGCGGGGGTGCTATCGGGGGCGGTGGCACTTGCTCAGCCATGGCCAAATCCGGTGAAAATAAAGTGAATCCGGTGAAAAAACGACACTAAACTGGAGCCTGGGGGAAATACCTCACTGTGGGACCCGACGGGATGATGCGGGGGTGTGTATGCGTGTCCCCCCTCCGCTTCCAGCCTGGACCCTAAACGTACCCTCATGCCCCCTCCTCCAGCCCTAAATGAAGTCTCTCTGCTAAAAGGACTGCCAGTTAGTGCCATGGCATTGCTACCGTAATCAGTAGGCTTCAGAGTGAACACAACGGCCATAGAGGACCAGAGCAAAGACAGCACGCTAGCCTTCCTCAAATAAACCTGCTGCAGTGCCTGGCTGCGTCCTGGACCTGCTTGTGCAGCCCCACGCTCCGCTCTCACCCTGACAACAGCACAGCACCCCCTCCTCTGCACCCCAGAAGGGTTTGGTTTTTTTGCAGGGCAGTCGCCATACGAGGGACCTCAGGGAGGGAGAAGGCAGCCGGTGCCTTCCAGCCCCCCCTGGCCCCCATCCTGCCCGCTCTCGGACCACGCTTGCGCGAGCGTCGCTCCCCCAGGACCCCGCAGACAAGTGCCCTTTCTCCAGCCCGACCGCAGCACCTGCGTGACTGGAAGGCAAAGAGGTCAGCAGGGCTCTCCGGCTGCGCCTGGAGATCGGGCAGGGAGCCCCCGCTGCTCTCCCTGGGTGCTTCCCATGGGGTGGAGCGGGGGGTCAGCCGGGATGAAGCGAGGGGCGAGCTGGAGACCACCATCAGCCCCTGCACAGCATCTCCCCAACCCCTCACCCAGCCAGCCTCAGCCGTGCGACCTCTGGATGAGGTTAAACCTCCCCTGGATGGAGAGGCGGTGGGTGCTGCAGCCTGGGGAGACCCGGGGGGGGTCCAGGCCACCCCACCACCTCTCAGCCTCTTTCCTAGCTGGAAGGGAAAGGATAAATATTGGGGAAGGGGATAGAAGCACCAGGCAGGGCTCTCCTGCTCGATTTGGGTTCAAAAATGTACATTTAGCACTCCGTGGTTGCGTTTATCCAGCCCAAGATCAACCCTGCTGTATGCACACAGGGGACGAGCTGCAAAATTTCAGAGGAAATTTCCCCAAATTCCTGCTCTTCAGCTAAGGACCAACCCCCCTCCCGCCCCCAGCACTCCGGGTATTATAAAACAGAGGGTTCAACGCAGCACAGGTCACTTAAGAGCCAGAGCGCCATGGTTTATTACTTTCAGATGTTTCTGTACACGTGGGAGCCATCGGTCACGGAAGGGAGGGGAAAAAGCAAAAGCTGTGGCTAAAGCATCCCCTCTCCTCCCCACCTCGGAGAAGGGATGGGGGAATATCTCAGATGACGAGAGGCTTCCGTGAGTCACCAGAAAAAGCCAAGGCTTGGGTTTGGCACCGGGGATGTCTCGGGGACAGCCGGATCGCCACCCTTCCTCCGCAGGCTGCCCCAAGGAGCCCGAGTACGGCAGCCGAAGGGAAGAAGGAGTTCCTACCCCAGGTTTTTCACAAATGCTTTATTTGTAGGCGAGAGAAAGGGACAGCCAACAAGACACGAACAGGATGAGGCTGACACAGGACACAGCGCGCGGTCTCCGGAGAACTGACATACACACACACACGCATTTTCCTTTTGGAAACAGCAGCAGGTGGTAAGAGGTCACCCCGCCAGCCTGGGAAAGCTTGGCTGAAATCAGCCAAGCATCCAACAGCAAAGCTCGGAGCCAACACCCAAGCGCTGCCCTGCAGGTTTCGGATCCCTGAGGGCCAAGGTGCTGCGGGTGCAGCCTTACCGGGGGGATCGGGGCAGACGATACAGCCAAGGGAGGCAGGTTTGGGCAACACAAACGGCAGTTTCAGGTTGTGAGCGGAGCGCCAGGCTCAGAGCCGGGTGTTACAACGCACCAGGGCCAAGTTTTCTTGGAAATGGCAACCCATAAATTATTTTTTTAACCTTACCTGAAGATCTAAGGTCTAGATTTTCCCCGAGTGTTGAGCACCAGTTCAAACCAGTGAGTGGCTGATTGCCAGACCCCTCTGAACATCTCTTCTCCCAGGCCCTTCTGCACCCACAATAAAAAGGCAAGAGCGAAGAGGAGGAGAAACGTCAGTGCCAAAGTCGAGGAGGCGCAGAACACCAGCACAAAGCTGTTTGCTCTCTCCTGCTCCAATACCCGCCGGGTGCTCCTCCGTTCACTGAAGACCCTGTGGAATGTGGCAGGACACTGAGAAAGTTTTCGGAGTCCCGGGATGGTCTCGCTGAACAAGAAGCCAGCGAGCGGCTTTGCCCTATTGCAATGCCCAGCCCTGCCCTGCCGAGAGGGGAAAAGCGCCGGGGTTCACTCTGAACCGCCCCAGCGCGGTATTTACTTGGCTGCCGGTGCTACCCATGGGATCTATCGCAACATCACCACCTCTGAGAGCTCCTCGACCGTGAGCTCAGTTTAGAAGTCACTCCGTCGGCAGGCAGGAGCAAATTTCACCATCATCAGTGCAGATTTGGGGGGGTGTGGGGATTTCCCAAGGTTTGTGCTGCCAAGCACTGCAGTGCTCCACCTTTCCTAAGTCATCTCAACACTGCCTTGTAAATGATGAACGGGTGGAAAGGAGAGCTGGAATGGGCTTTCTCAGGTTGCCCAGTCCCTTCCCTTGCCAAAAGAGAAAAAAAAAACCCAAACCAAAAACCAATTACCTATAGCTGCATCATCTCTGAAAACCCACTGTCGTAGTCTGCGGGAATAAATCCGGCAGGACAGTTTGTGGACCTCTATCACTGCAGGGATTTTTCATTCTCTACTACAGGGCTTTTTTTCTTTTTTTTTCTTTTTCAGAGGGTGTCTCAGTTGCACAGAAAGTGACCTCCAGCCGTAATAAGCATCAGTATTTTTAATTGGCTTTGGTATCATCTCCCACCCACTTCACAGCTGGACCAGAGCAGGCTGAAGACAAAAAAGACAAGGTTCTAAAGAAAAGCGAGCTCCGTACAGCAACACAATTCGGCAACCATCTCGACACCGAGTGCCTGCGTTCGTCTGTATCCAGCACCCCGGTCGCTAACAGCGTTTTCAAAACACCAGCACGGAGGAACTGTGCTGGCTTAAGCATATGTAAAGACAGGCAGCCAAGCTCTGCATTTACAGGATCAGTATTCAGAGCAAAGCTACGCACTTCTGCGACACAGGAACTGTCTTTTTCCAACCATCTCAATGCTCCAGGAATCTACAAGTCACCAAGGGTTTTGTCCGGTGCATATCATCTGGGAGCTGGCAAAACCCGCCCTGGGTCTGATTTGAAAAATTTTAAGAGGTGAACCCTGCAACAAACCAGCCTCCCAAACTGCACCTTCTGCTCCTGCCGAGCCTTGGGATTTTCCATTGTGAAAGTTTCCACCGATCCTCAATCCAACAACTGGAACAAAAGCAAGAGAGATTTCTAAATAATCAAAACCACCAGCGTTGAAACCAGCATCCTTTCAATTCAGACAGCCTCCTCCTGTTTATCTGCTTTTACACAGAGACGGAACAATGCTGCAGGCTGTGGAACAATGCAGCGAAAAGCTGGTAGTTATGGGGGGATTTTCTAGGTGTCCTCATTTTTCATGAGTCAAAGAGAATATTTCTTCTCTCTGCAGTTACTTTTACCACGGTCTGTGCTACCCTTCACCTAAATACCATTTATTTCTGCCTGTAGCTCCCTGAAAAGGGAGAAGAAACGGCAACAGGAGCAGTAATATTTTTCAGACAAAAGAAAGTCTCAAAAATGTATGTGGCTTGACACAGCCGAAAGGAATTCCCCCTCCACCCACCCACCCTCCCCTGCTGCTGTCCCTGTCGTCACCTTTGTCTGAAGCCAGCGCTACATAAGTCCCTGAACGGCTGCCTATTCTGCGCAAGTCAGGTCCGAGAGCTTGGCACGGAGCAACGCCACATTAAATAGGCTGTTGAAATATTTATTTTTTCACTCACTTCTCAAATGTTAACAACAAAATATAATTCTGGGGAGCCCACAGGATTCAGAAAGTGTCATTCATTTTCCAATGATGCTTCTACAGAATACAAAACTGATTTTTCTTTTGCTTTCCGTGGAGGGTTTTGGGTTTGTTTTTTTTTTAAAGATCTCACAAACTGTAAAAGCAAATGAAAGGGATAACATGAGAGGCAAACGCGAGGAGTTACCGCTATGAATCATTCAAAGCCAGATCCTCAAAGTTACTTCAGCATGGAGGAATGTGACTTTACCGAGATCATTCATGAGTATGACAACAGACACATGCTTAGCTATCCCGTGAAGAGAGACTCTGGACACACACTGTTATTTTAGCCTTTACCAATCCGAACACAGGAGTCATCTGGAAAGGATCGAGAATTTTGCCAATCTTCAGGATACAGCTGGGGAAAGTGCTATTTCGCATCTCAGCTACTGAAGATCCATTTAAATCCATCAGCAACTAAACCAGGGGCGAACGTTACATCAAGGTCACAGTACACTAATGCCATAATTAACATGGTGACTTACGGAGGGAAGCACCAGGAGCCAGCAATTGCTCTTTTAACACCTGGGCGCCGACAACCAAAGTGCCAGGAGCGAGGAGAGCTCTCTGGAATGAGGCTTTCTTGGTCTCTAATATCACACCCTGATGGGACAGGGACAGGGACACAAAGCAAGGCCACGACTGCTGTGTCCAGGGCTCACGTGCGAATGAATCGGAGGAGATGAGTGGCTCTCCATCAAGGCAAACACTAAAGTTAAACCGGGCTTTGCCAGCACTTCACAGCGTCTCCTTTTGCCCCACCTGCACCTCTCAAATGCCAAGAATTCATGATGGCTCTTGTCACAGGACATACGGATAGATGCACATCGCAGCTCCCAAATCAGGCCAAGAACAGAACTCTGTCTCAGCAAAACAGCGTTAAAATACCGTTCTCATCATACAGCATCAAGGGATTACAGACACAAGGCAAAAAAAAAAAATTCAGACATCCATCACCAAAATATTGAGGAAAACTGCTCCAAAACGTGTCTGCTCTTATGCTCAAGAGTGATTCTTAGGTGAAAGCAATCTAACAAACTGTCTGTGGATAATTTAACCCTGAAGAAAAGCTCTCCGTGTAACTACTGCATTTACATGGAAATATGGAAGGCAGGCAGTGAACGATCTAGGAAGCGACAGTGAAAACAAGGTCTTTCCTCCAGTGCTGGGGGAGCAGCTGCCTACACCTCTGCATCAACATCAGCAGGACTGACTCCAAGCTCTTCCAGGGTGTTATCTAGTGCACTGTTTGCATTTTTTCATCCAAAAGGTGCTGATCTCGGCTCAGTTGTGTGTAGCAGCCACAAGAAGGGAAGCATAAACACATTCCAGGGGCAGAGAACGGCCAAACAGGCAAACTGCCTGTTCATCACGTTGTTACTGCTGCTTTAAGGTCTTCCCCATAAACGCAGGCCCAGAGTCCCCTGCCTTTTACATGTCTGCAGTAGACGGAGTAATCCAGGCTATTTTTCTCAGTGAGAACTTGAAATAAGTATTAAGAAAGCTGCAAGACTCTGAAACGGAGCTCACGGTCCCCCCTTGCCTTTTTGTTTTACAGTCCCGTCCAACTTTGCTCAGGAAAGTAGCATCTAGGCTCTTCCTGCAGCTTAACTCATAAGGCCGGCATTGGTAAGATGAAACCTGAGCTCCCAACGAAGCCGATTCCTTGTCTGCTTTAGGGGAAAGAAACATGTATATAAAAAACAAACCTAAGGGGCACTTCAGAGACGATTAGACAATTCCACGGAGAAATCCTGAAGCCTTTGGCTATGCTGCAATGCCCTCGGTGGATCTGGACCGCCAACAGCCCCTTTGCAGTTGGGTCCGAGAAAGCCTGAGAATTGATGGAGATCGGTATGATCGACTACTTGGGATTTCAGGAGGTCTTTCCTTGTGGCAGCAGAGAGGAGCCCACTTCCAAGGGCCTGAAGAGCTTTTCATGGTCTTCAGTACAAGCTGCTTCCCAGCAAGGAAGTCCCTAAGCATTTACACATTCTGGAGAACTAGTTCTAGGGGATGAATCTCACACCAACTTCTCACTGCTGCTGAACTGGAGAGATGAAAGGATATGGATACATCACAGTGGCCTCTGGTGCAGTTTATTTACAACAGGACTCAGTGCTGGAGAACACCAGGGTATTAACAAGCAGGAAACACACTAGGAGGGAAAAAGGAGAGCGGAAGAAAGGTCACACATTAAAATCAAGGTATCCTCCGCAGATATTTCACTCTGCGACACCCTAAATTTAGTTGATTACCCAAGATCAAACAGGGCCAAAATGCACGTTAAAACCAGCATCGAGGCATTCAACAGTAACTTGTAAGCTACGTAATAGCGGGAAGCACAAAAGCTTAAGACGTTGCTGTCTATGGCTTAAGGACACAACAAGGCCAGCAAGCCACTTCATTTTCTCCAAGCCTCCTGTTTTAAAGCTGCTTTTGCTACAACCATAATAGCAGGAGCAACAGGCTACCGCCTTCAAAGGCTCACAGAGATAGCACAGATTGCCAAATACCTGGTGGGGATTCAACATTACACCGTAGTACAGTCCTTCGGCTTCTCCCTCTCTCACCATTTACACATCAACCTACGCTATATCCTTTCACTGGATTTAAAATACGCAGTCCACAGTCCTACACATCTACTGTTTCATCCCAAGGGCACAGGATAAAGGGGAAAAAAAGAAAGAGACCACCTAGCAATACCTCTTCAGCACTGCCAGTCCTACAGCACCATACATTTTGGGCCTTACAGCTTTTGTTGAAGAATTCTCAGCTAAAAGCGGTAACACTTTTCAGGACTGCTGAAGAAAACTGCTTATTCTACTGTTTACCTGAAAGATGATCCTAAAACGGATCAGCACCTTCTATGAGGTCAAAGCGTTGGTTTAGTTATTAGCTTTATGGTACTGTAACTAAGACTTTGGGAGTTTTTCTAATCGACCTTATCAGTCACAACCTACTCTCGCTGCTGTGTGGCTGATCACGGAGGCCTGGTTTCTACGGTTCATTATGATATGAAAACACATGAGATAAGCACGGCAAGTTGGCAACGTGAAGCACACAGCTCTACCTGTCTAATCTCACCAGTATTCCTTACCCAAAGAAGTGTGGTGCAAGTTGTTTCCAAAACACAGGGTCGTGATTACTTAAATAAAATGCTATTTAAACTAAATACCATGAAGCTTGTAATTCTGCCTTCTGGCAGGCTATAAAGAAAGGAATCAGCTAGGGAGGATCTGCTTCGCTCCTCCCCTCCAAGGAAGGAGGTTTCGTTAGCACAAGCTAATACACAAGAAGTTTAGAGAGAATGCATAAACATCAAATATATTACTGGCTGTGATTCAAAGCTGTTTGTTTACATGCGGTTATTAGCATTATGCTAAAATTCCAGCCTCCCACATTGAGAGCCAAACACGCAGGCAGTAAGAGCAAGAGCTCAAGGACTGCACAGCTCTCGCACCCGCAGAGCCTTACCACTGGAATCCACCAATGGGCTCTGTAAACCTGTGACGGATCAGGAACGTCGCAACAGCTTCAGCAACCTGAGGGAAGGGAAAAAAAGTCTGTCAGAATTCAAAGGGACACAAAGATAACAAGATATCCAGTAGTTTTCAAAGCCTGCAGCACTTCCAACAACAGCACACATACTCGGGACCCTCTGGCTGAATCAAGTTCACTCCTTTAAAACTACAAGCTCTGTATAATGGGCTTACATACAAAAGAAGGAACTACATGCTTCCACCCTTACTCTGACACTGACCACACAATCAAGAAATGAAAAAACTTTTTCATCACCTCTTTCAGTAATTCTTAAAACAATGCCTAAGTTTAGCAGGTCAAAAAGGCCTGGCAAAATCACGGTGCAAGTTATTTCTATAAAGAATAAATCAAGACAGTAACCTGACAGTAGTAACACTGCTTAGAATGTATATTACAAAAAACAACAGTGTAAGAACTCTGTATGTTTAGATAAAAATCCCTCTTTCAGATTGGTAAAGTGAAGCACAGAAAGGCTGAGAGTTACACTCACAGTGGCCAGTGTAGAACAAGCTTTAAAACCAGACATGTTTCCAAACACAGGCTCCCCTGG
>NW_009632895.1:0-26616 GCF_000690535.1 Cariama cristata | reverse complement strand
ACACTAACATCAGCAGTACCCAGAAGCAGCAGTGCTCTGACAGTCTGTAAGCTGTTTCAGCAACATTTGTTTTGTATTTGGAAAATGTGAGCCACCCGACTCAGCAAAGCACAGACCAACCTCGAAAGCCGTAGCTTAGTACAAGGGAGAGTGGAGAACTTCATGAGGGAAGGCAGGGAGGATAAACCCACACTCCACATGGTAAGAGTTAGGTCTATCACCGCTAGCCTGAGAGTTAAATCTCTAACCTAGCCAAGCCCTGTGTCACGTAACATCTTCGCCCAGGCCTTCCAGCCAGCTTAAAAATCCAAGCTGTTTTGCGAATAGCCAGTTAAGATGTCATGCCAAAAAACGCCCCTGAAGTATAATCTCCCCTTCAGAGTAAGCAAGGGACCCCTTTTGCATTTAAGCTGTGAAGACCGTGACTCATCTAGCTTCAGCCCCCCAGTGAGGCTCACCTTATCTGGAGCATCTTCATGGACTGCATGGCCACACTGTGGGAGGACCTGCATCTGAAACTTCCCTGTGGATCAAGAGAGTCATCACTGGACCTGCTTTTTAAGTGGTCTTGATTTCTAACAGCAATGGTTTAGGCAAGCAGTTCTTCTGTACACAGAAAACACACACACTACACCTTTAAAAGCACTGTGAATTTATGAACTCTTCTAAAAAGGATCTCACTTTCTTTACAATCTCACTATATGCATCGGGCAAAGAGGGACCAGGGAAGGCACAGGAGTCTAAGGCAAACTGTACAACACACACAGCAGACACTTTCAATAGAAAGCAAGAACTGGCTGCTTAATTCATCTTCCCCAGGTGTAACTAGAGCACATTCCCAGGAGTTAAAAGGACGCTAAATTTCTTAGAGCTTCTCGGCACAGGTGAGACTACCTTTCAAAGCTGAAACCATTATCAGATCTACCTTAACATAATGTTTAACCTGCTACCCAATACTACTTTCCAGTACTGGTTGCTCTGGAAATCAATGAAGCTGGGACGGGGGACAGGGGGGGAAACAAAACAAAACAAAAAACAACTATACCCAAACCATTAATGCAGATGCCGAATCTTGGTCTGATGTCTGCCAGAAACACTGGGAGACCAGACACTTTTGGATGGTCCCAAGTGTTCCAGCTAGGAACATCAGGAATATAATTAGAAAGGGAAAAAAAAACGATTAGAAAGAAACCTTCACAGACAGTCCTTCTGATCCAAGAGAAGTGTGGTGGCCCCACTGCTGGAAACACTGAACACCAGACTGAACAAAAACTATGGCAACAGCCCTCCACAACTTCTAATTCAACCCTTCCCTTCTCAACTTCTCCACCTTTCCTACAACCATAGATAGTTAGAGAACACTTTGGGAAGGACTAATTCTTTAACGAACATTTGTTTCGATATAGACTGCACCTGGTAAGAGGCCATTCCAGCTAGCTCTCCTTTGTGTACCCAGAGCACCAAGCTATCACCCAAAAAGAGCATTACAGTTAAGGACAGAGTAACAACATGAAATATTTACCTTGCATCTGTCCAATTGTTAGATCTTTATCCAGCCTGTCAACACCTACAATCAAATAAACAGATGTATTGGAGAAAAGCCAGAGAGAAGATGACTGTCTAAGCAGGATTTTACTCGATATTTTGAAGGAGACATTTGGCTTGAAAAACTCAAAAGAAACATCATCTCTGACACCCACAAGGACTTACTCAAGACAGTAAAGTGACAGGAAAGAATCCCAGCCAAAAACGCAAAAACGCACCCTTCTCTAGAACTTAAAAGGGTATTTATCTTGGTTACGCACTGAATTTCCTATCAGGGTACAAAAAGGCCTACAGTTGGCTCTAGAACATTGATAATTTGACTTTCAGTTGAGAAGTTCAAATCACGCCCATATCTGTAAGGAAAACATCACAGTAGTGGGGACTGAAAGGCAGCTTGGATCTGTCCTGTTTGCTCTTTTTCCACATCATACAAGTAAAACACCCATCCAACAGCAGCAATACACAGTATGTCGTTATGTGCTATTTGGTATTAGAGGCTCTGAACTAATTCCAAATCTGCAAGGATCAAATGGACCAGTTTACGGTATTTCAAGATACACAGACAAGCCAAGGTGGAAGAGACAGGTCTGCTATTCCCAGGGAAAGACATCAGCCAAACACTGACTCTATTCTCCAAAATACAAGTGGGACATCACTGAAGTGAACAGCCACTGAACCTAAACAGGACTGGAAGAGACACGTACCAGCTAAAAGCAAAAGCTTCGGAGTTGGACAGCTTAGGAAGAGGTTAGATAAACCCCTGAACCAACCATCCCAGTACTTTTCTGTTTTCGCCAGTTCAATTCGCCACGTGTATAAGTGCTCCTTCTTTGTCTGCAGGGAAGAGAGAGAGATCTGCATTGGTGATCAGTAAAACAGCGGAAATAAAAGCAACTCAGAGTGCCACTTGGAAGCAGTTATAAAAAATACTGACTCCCTCTGGTGGATTACACACTTCCAGGGATGACCCTCCTCGCTCCTAAATTTCTCTCCAAATCACAGCCAAAGCACGCGAGGCATAAATAGCTCACAAATTGTCGGAAGGTTCGGACTTGACTCTCACTTAGGTGACACAGAAATACAAGGGGATAAGCTCGCTACAACGATTTTCCTCAAGGAATTTACATTCCTAGGTTGCAATTGCCTGTACGACCTCCCGAATGCTACTGTGCCTTGGAAACAAACAAAAATACCAATAAGACTCAGAAAAGAACATTCTTCATTTAGGCCAGAAGCCCCATTTCAGGTCATACGCATTAAACCTGTGAGCACCTCAGGAAAGAAAACCAAACACATGCTTTCAGGTAACAGTCCAGGATAGAATAAGTGGCATGAGACGAAGAAGAAAAACAAGTCACAATATAAAGTTTTAGGTCCCTGAAGTTGCTTCCTTTTACATTAGAATGATGGCGGTAACTACTGGTGGCTACTTTTGCAGGGGAGCATCATGCAAACAGAAGCTGAAAACACGGGAAGAAATTCCCTACCTCTGTGTCATCTTCTTTCTTCCTTTTGTTGACAGAGCCTCCCCCTTCCTCATCCTCTTCCTCCTCCTCCTCTTCTTCAATAATACCCTCCACTATGGCTTTAGGACATTCAGGACTGGCAGCCCCTTCGCACCTGTAAAAATAAAACCAGAACTGATTGCCTGCCCAAACAAAAAAAAACAAACAACAGGTTTTAACCTAAAGCATTCAGCAATTTCTGAGACACTGACTGAAAAAAATCCCCTCAAGTTTAAAGGTAGCTGTGGATGAAAGACACAGTCATGACCAGCGATGGGACCGAGTGCCTGCGCAGCACATGTATCCCAGTGCACATATAAATGCAAACAGCTACATAGAGGAGGCAGAAGTGGCCAATCAATCAACAACGGCTGCTCTTAACCGAGTACGAGACATTTGTAAAGGCTCCAGGTAGGTCAAGGATTAGAGTGGCAGAAGCAGGTTACTCTGATCACCCCAAACCCACCTCAGATCACCCCCAAAATGCAACAGACAATTAAACGATTTCTAAAAGGAAGTGAAAGATACCACACCCAGAAGGCCAACTCCATTTTGGGCAAAATTTCCGAAGAGGCATCAGACTAACCCTTCTTAATGTGTGCAGAAAGGCAGACAAACCAAGGAATACCCAACCAGTAGTAGTTAAACTTTTTAAAACACGGCTCTTGGCAGATTTTGCCCCAAGGAAATTTTGGCCAGGCTTTCTCCAAGTGCCATGATTATGATTCAGTGCTGCTGCTGGTACCAACTGTGATCAAATGATGAGAAACTTGGTTTTGCTAGAAGAAATTTTTCCTTTCAAGTGCATTTATGCTCTGTAGTAACAGTATTGTAAAACAGACAAGATTATCTTAAGAGCTTTAAAAAAACCAAAACCAAAAACCACCACCTACTGTTTGACTTGACCGACCATAGAAACTCTGGCAGATTCAAGATTTCTTATTTGTCCACTTTTTACACTAGAGGAAAAAAAAAAAAAAAAAAATCAGAAGGGCAGAAATATTTACTAAACAGATTCAGGAACTAGAAGGCCCAGAAACAGGAGCAAAACCCCTTTACAGCTCATGATTTCCCCAAAGCATTCCCAAACCTCCTGCTCTCAGAAGGCGTCCGAATTGGCTCACACTATGTGCCGACTTACTTGAACCCCCTGTTGTCACCGTAAGTGTGAATTTAAAAGACATGTAGGAGAAGCGCTGGTGGGGAAACAGTGAAATAGGGTTATACCCATTTCATTGCAGGGGACAGGGAGAGGTCAGAAACTACACAGGCATTTGGCAACAGAACTGGACTTTCCGTAGTCCAATCTACAAACTTAACAACAAGGCCTATCCCTTTCACACTCAGCTGTCAAATGTGTAACTAATTCTGGCTGAATCGGAAATAAGTCCTGTTTCTTACACACGGGATGGATATCTCAAGCTTCTCTGTAATAGCTGGGACACTTACAAGGAAGCTGCAGTTCATACCATGAAGCTTTCCATTAGCTGAAGCTCCTAGAGGATCCTTCTCCAATGCCTAGCCAACTCTCCCAGGAAATTAATTCTATTTCAGACTTCTCTCTCCTTGTCAAATCAGCCAAGGAATTGGCGACAATAGTTGGGGAAGCGAGCGCCAAAGGAGAAAATGGATAAATTATATAAACTTTGTCTCCTTCAGGAGTCGAGCTACAAAGACAAGTGATTTTGGAGACTGCAGAAGCCCACGCATTACCTCCACTCAATGGCATTCTCAAGTGACTTGAATGTCTTGGGACGACTCCTTAAGAAGTTCTGCATGCTGTTCAACGCATCCATGGCTGTACCTAAAACCAAATATTTTAAACTTTATGGCATCTGATGAAGTAACTGCCACATTCCTCTATACAGAACTACTGGCTACCAGGGAACACCCTCAGAGAGAGCTGGAGCTCACTGGGGATTTAATGCTGTTAAGGAAAGTACAGCTGAGTACTCCTAAGCCCACAGTCACACCTGCTCCCACATTAGAGAATTAGTATTTGAACAGGTAGGCCATTTAGATAGTAAAAGAAGGCAGTAACCACTCATCAGCACCATGCCTTATATAAAAAGCCATCCTCCTCCTCACTATCAACAAAGTACTGCAAAGAAGGTATCACGAAAACAGCAAACAGAGATCCCATCTGGGAAAAGAAAAAGGAGGGGTCGCACTAGAAAGACTTTTGTGTAGGTAGCATCAGTTAGGAGGATGGAACTGGCATTGGTTTAAAAACTGGGCAAAGCTTTCTGTATTCAGGGATTTGGGGTTAAAAGAAAAAGATCAACGTGGAAGACAGAACACCATCCAAGTGTAGACACACTTACCTTCCACAACATCAATCATGCACAGACCCAGTAAACTTGGCACCAAATTTGCGACCGCTGTGTGCACTGCGATGGCACCCCCCATGCTGTGCCCAATCAGCATGATCGGGGGAGGAAGGTCCCCATACAGAGCTTCAACCACGTTTCCAACGTCTCTGCCAAATCCGAGATAAAAGCACGGTCAGCATCTCTACCTCTGTACATTTCTGAAGCAGATTTGTACAATGGGAGAAGAAAGCACAGATCCAAGACAGATGTCTGGTTCCAAATCCTGTCTGTATGCTCATTTAACCCACAGGTAGTTAGGACAAGTTTATTCTCTTATCACTGTTTCATCTAGGTACCAATACAGGAAACCATTCAAGCCAATACTTTCCTGAACAAGCAGGTCATTTCCGGTTTTATTAACACAAAATGCTCATTTAAAAGAAATCCCCGAAGAGGACATTTCACATTGACATTAGCTGGTGGGAGTTTTAAGTAAAAGGTGACAAAAAGCTGTCAAATCCTCTTGCATGGAAGCATAGGCTAAGAAACTCACCGTTCTGATGGTAGAAACCGTTTGCAATTTAAGAGAGAAAATAACTGAGCCCTACTGGCCAAGGCAAAGATAAACAACACTGAGTACAAGCAAAAAGATTCAGACTCTCTATGAGCACAGATACCACAAGGCAAGGGACAATTTCCCCATCCTTTCCGTAAGGCACCTACTTTAAACTGAAGCTGTCAGTGCAGTATGTGAAAGCTGGCTGGTGTGATTCACAAAAACCAAAACAACAGCAGAGCTAATGATTGAAATCTACTGAAGAGCACTGTAGTTTAAGACACCCAAATTGGCTTTCCTGACTAAAACCATTCAGAGGAACTGCAGACCTGAGCAGTATTGCAACTAGAAAGTGGAAAACAAGTCAAAAAAAAAAAAGAAAAGGTTGACCAGCTTGTTTACTCTGTCAGAGAAAATTGCTTGAGGATTTGATAAAAAAAAAAAAAAAAAAACCACACAGAAAATCAGCTATAATTTAAGGTTCCCATTTAAAGGCTATTCAGGAATAACTTTCCAGCTCATTGCTAAAGAGAAAGGTTTAAAAACAAAAGGAACTTGTTTTCCCCTCACAGTAGTGCTGCTCCACAGCTAAAAAATTCTAATCATTTCACATGGCATCTCCTCAGGACAATAACACATCAGGATCTGACAAGCCATAAGCAGTAGCAATAAGATACACAATGGAAGTCAGAATACATTTCACACATGGCCACCCCACAACAAACCAAGTGGATTTGTTCATACAAAGGTTACAAAATCCTTCGTGATTCAATTGCAGTCGTAGCAAAGAGTCTCTTTGTACTAAATGTGGACATAACGTAATGTGCTTAGCAGTGGGTATTTGCTCTTCTTGCAGCTTTGTCAAGAGGGGGATTTGCATCCCAAAGCAGGTTGTGGTAGTGTGAAAAAGCAACTCTCTCCACGCCTGTGACCCACGTTTTGGGGATGTCAGCAGTCCAAGGCGGGCATACGTTTAATGCTCGCTCAAGAAGCCGAGGAGCCAAACTGGTGATTTCAAGCTAAAATGTCCCAGTCGGTTGTGTTCGAGGAAAGCAATCCCCTTCTATTAGGAAATCCCTAGCAAATGTTACAGCATGTTGCAGGTTTAAAGTGTTCACTGCAATGAAGCCACTGATCCTTAAAGTGAGCTTAAAAACTTAGGGCACCTAGAGAATGACTCCAGTTTGGAATCTGACTCAGCTGGAAGGCATAACTTCAAATAAATTTCAAACTGTCCCAAAATGGAAGGAAAAGAAGAGATAACTACCAGAATCATGGGAAATGAAACTATCTTCCAGCTCCCTTGAACGAAGGTTGTGCATCCTCAAGTAGTTTATTGTTCAATCAAGGAAAGAAACTAAAGGTTTGTGAAAAGAGAAATACTGAAGAGAGAGCATAAGCTTCCTTACTTTGACATAGTCTCTGCAGACAGATCTTCAGGATTCCTAACTTTTGTTTCTCCTGAAAGAACAGAAAAAGTTAAGTTTGCATAAGCTGAAAACCTTCAGACCCCTCAGGACTTAGAGCAGCAACTGTACAAAGCTTTTTGGCACAGTTATTAAGAGTGAGCCTACTGCAGCTAACATGAATAATTAAGAAACCCAGAATTAATAGGAACAGTTGGTACTTTATCATATTATAGCTTACGGGTAGGAAACACTCCCCATAACTGTTCCATATTTGCAACGTATCTTAAAACTAAAGAACAGACCTTATTTCTAATGGTAAAGACCACCTTTAGGTTATGAAAATATGGAGGAGGAGGTTGGTGCCAGTATGTAGGAAGGAACAAGCCCAGCACTGCCTCGCACAAAGGCGCGGGGCACCTGAGGACAGGTGGCTGCGGAGCTCTGGAAGCCACTTTTTGATCTCTGCTTTTGAATAAAAATTGGGATGCCTTAAGGATGCTTTCTTAGTCATTTTGGGAGGGATTCATTACATCTTCTTTAAAAAACGAGAGCATATAACATGCTTATGTGATTTTAAATTTATTTATTCTACTTACCATGGCCTCGGAGATCTAAAGCCACAATCCTACACTGAATCCTGTTAATGATTGCAGACTGCAAGAAGTGACAAAGATAACATAATTTGCAAAGTGCCACACCTCATCTACAAAAGGATTAGCAAGTTAAGCACTCCCTGAAACAGCAAAGGCTCAGATGGTGCGACAAAAACCTTCTACTGTCAACAAATCGGCTGAACTTGGATTGCATGAGATGTCACAGAAAGCAAGCAAGAATATTCCATATAAACTATCCTTAATTAACTAAAGCTCCATCCTTTCTACCATTGTTAACGTCATCTCCGAGGACATTTATTTCACTGCACATAAGACACTACGTGTGTTTCCTAGGATAATGAATTCAAGCTCTGTAGCATCTCTGAAAACCGAAATGCAGCAGTGGGATTACAGACACCGAAGTAATGCCCCCCTTCCCCTTTGACGTTACAAAATTAGCCTTGGCTATACAGCAGACATGAAGATGAAGCAGCTGCTTTGCAGCACACATTCAGTTTGTTCTCAAAGAACAGAATTTTACAGTAAGGCTGAAATGTGCAAAAATTGATTAGTCCAAAGGGGTCGGGGGGAACAAGTGAGGAATCTTTTTAAAGGAAGGTAGGGCTGCAATACAATTATGGCTCTATTTGTCCTGATAGCTGGATTTATGCAAGTTATTTCAGGCATCGCAGTGATTAAGTGGCATTCTTTGCTGAAAGGAAGACTTCTGTGTTAAGGAATCATTGATTATTTAAACAACAGCCCTGCAGGAGTGGGGGAATTTGTTAAGGGATTCTTAATAGAACCACCTACATAATGGGGAGAGGTCTGAAAGGTACCCAGTCCTCATATTTTGATTGTTCAGCTATTCAATTCCTAAACGGCTGTAGCAGTTGCTCTCACAAAAACCACTGAATCCACAAGTTAACATCTTAGAGCCCCTAAAGACACCCTGAAACCTCAATCTGCAAGGTGCTCAAGCACCTAAGCAATAATTTAACTAGTCAGAGGAGCAGCCTGCAGCTAAAAATCAAACTATTGTCAGTAGGGAGTAAGGAAAGAGGATCATCAACATGATGTGAGAGAATGGGAAGCTTTCCAGTGCCCTGAGTTTTATCCCAAGAGGTGTACTTTGGCCAAGAGAAGTACAAACACATCATCCAGGAAGCCACCAGGCCAATAAGCAAAAGAAAAAAGGAGCATGCCGCTCCTGCAGGCTGTTATTTTATTTACAAATGGTTATTCTCCATGCTTCCCAATTTGGGTTTCTTCTTGGTTTTTTGGGAGGAGGGACTGTTTGTTTTGTTGTTTTTTTTAAGTTCCGGTTCATCCCAAACATTTCACACTTGATTGCTTGGGACAAACTTTCATTTCAAAATGCACAAAGGAAATAATTCTATAGCAGCCACACAAAGGCATGAGCTAATTGTTGTGGCAGTTTCTTTCTCCAGACACAGTCTGAAGTGCCAGGTGTAAATCTATGTGAATCTTGTACATGATCTAACTTTGTTAATTGCTAACTGTAACACAAAAAGCCAGTAACTGTAAGGTACAGTGTTAAGACTGCAATCACTCTGCTAAATTCAACTCTGGAGATTTTTAAATGTAAAAACGGTATTGGTGTTGCTATTGGAAAGAAAGAGTTCTAGAGAGGGTGGAAGTGACTTGTAAGAAGGCTTTTCAGAAAAATGTGACTTCATACCCCTGCCTCCAATTAGAAGCAGCGACCTTCACTACATCTGTTTAAGGCACTTGTATACCATAACAAAAACATTAAACTAGCAGAGGAAAAGACATCTGACCATCTTGGCAACTAGTGAGCTACAAGCAACTACAGGATTCAGTAAGACAGAGATTTAAGACTCAAAGTTCAACGCTTTCAGAAGACCCATACCTGCACCAGTCTCTGGGTCATGTAAAGTTACAAATGAACAGTTAGGTGTAAAACTACTATTCAATACCAAAATTACAGCCCAGTTGGCAAAGTATTTTTCTAATGTGTCTCATCATAAGATGGTTTATGACTACACCATCAGGATTACTTAACAGCAGCCATGTAGGGAATTCAAGAGCAGTTGCTAGTGACTTGTAAAACATCCATTCTTGTTACTCATTTGAATCTCTGCTTAAAGGCTAAGTCATCTACAACCCAAACTGCTAAAAGGTAATAACTATGACACAGCCAAAGGCGCAGGGGAGACGTAGAGACTTCATCTGTCCAGTCACACTTCCACAAAAAGTCACCCTACAGCATCCTTCTGTTAAGGGTACTAGGCAGCTCCAAGAGTTCCTGAATTAAAAGGGTCCCAATTAAAAATCACACACTGCAAATGATTTTACTTTACTTGAAATCCTTTAGAAGTTTTTTTCCTTAACTCCCTTCTTTTTTTTAAAGGGAACGGGTAGGAGGGAAGAATTGTGGTTAGGCCAGTCCCCACGCTCACTCCTATTGACACCACCTCAGTTCATGTTTCAGAGAGTTGCTTGAGCAGCAAATGAGATTTCTCGACAAGTCAAAGAGGACCTCAGCCATGCAAAGATAATATCGTTAAGAGATAAAGCTGTTGAGCTTTCACTGGTAGTCGTGAAAAAGCAGCCTTCTGAAAAAAAAGAAAGGATATGCTATGATGGGAAACGTCTTGGCACTTCATTAAAACATGCAAGCTATTTGACAGATTTAGTTTTGGTTACTGCCGATAATTAAAACCTAGATGACAAACCTTTGCACGTGCTTTGCCTGTTTAATAAATACACTGACAGTGAACTATTTAGAAGACTTGAGTCAGGTGTGCACCACGAGATACAAGACATTTTCTGAATTGATTTTCCTGTGCTTAACACAGCTGAATGGTTAGTTGCCTCCCACACTCAGACGACTATATTTACATACACATACGCTTCCATAAAGCAGCAGCTTACTTACAGTAAATACAGCCCAGGAAAGAGCAGAATGGCCTCCACCGTGTAACAGCAGTAAGACAGGCCCCTCCAATCCGCTTTTGTAAATTCGAAAAGTGTATGAACAGTTAAGGACATTTCATAGAGTTATCTGAAGTTACTCAGCCGACTGTATTTTGGAGTCTGCAATACCCAACAGTGTTTTCTTTCTACCCTTGCGTAGCCAAGGCCTCATTTCTCCCTCTGATCAACAGGCACACGCAAGCAAACCTGGACAAACCATAACTCACTTTATTTAAGTTTCAAGAGCCGTTTTCCCACTGCCCAGGTCGCCTCCCCCCTGTAATCCACAGGTCTCCTGCCTACACCCTTCTCCCCTCGGGCACAACAGTGAACTAAACAATTAAGAGAAAAACCAAACCACGATCAGTATGCACTTTGGAGTATGTAATTTCGATGTATTTTCTTATTATTTCCAAGGAAAAATGTCAGATAAGCCAGTAAGGAAGATTTTTACGGCAATATAATTACTCTCTGGAGCACACACAGCAAAGACGCCTCACTAGGGCAGCTAAAGTCCCCTTACAGTACACATTTAAATACAGAAAAATCAGTTTAACTACCACTAAAAACAACATCACTGAGGGAAAGGCACAGAACTGGGAGGTGTGAGATCTCTGTTCAGTGCCCAAAACTGTGACCAACAGATCAGACAAGTCACTTCACCTCCTTCTGCTGCTCTCCTGTTCTTGGGGTGGACAAAAGCATTCCTCTGAATCTAACCATGCTAGCTGCGGTTACTGATGAGGCCCCGTTCACCGTTTTTCTGCTGAATACTGCAGTGCCCTTTGGATCTGCTGGTTGCAAACAGTTCACGCAGGTGCTCCCTACGCTTTTTCAGTTACAGCGAGCTGTGTCAGCTTCAACAGTTTCATCAGCTGGGGTTTGCCCATACAAGGAGGTCTGATGGAGCAGTAATAGGTAGTTGGGGCAGAACAGCGGGCACCAACTCCATTCATTAATTCAGCTGCTTCCACAGTACACATCTGTCCCTGAGCTTTCATACAGGAGCTCAAACTTCTGTTAAAGGTTGTAACTAGCACAATAAATCCCAAGCAACTAAGATTTGCTTAAATTTGGGATGGTTATAAACACCACCTATCCAAACAGGTCCATTATCCTTTTTATTTTATGATTTATGAAGCCTCAGGGTGTGCACAGCCCTTACATCAAAGGCAGTCAGGGTGTACATCACAAAGAATTCACAGGATCAATTGGACAAATGCAATTAATAAACACAAAATAATGACAAGCTGAGCAAAACAACAAGGAGAGAGAATTGTCTCATTTCAAAGCATCACATGCTACTGGCATCAGAGAAGTAATTACTAAATCAGTACTTGGAGAGAAACAGCCTGAAAGTTTGGTTTTCCTAATGGCCAAGCTAGAATATGCATGCTTAAAAACTATGCAACTATTTAAACTACAAGGTTGTGTTACTCAAACACAGATTAAAATATTTTCATTTTGTAATGACATCAAAAGACCTGGAAGTACCTCTCAAACCTGCTTTTGTCAGAGCTGTAGGCAGAGGTAGGACTGATGGGAAGTTTTGTCCCTGTACCTTCACCCACTGTACTTGTTGGGGCGCGCCCAGTTAGCAAATGACCTGGATACAACAGACGTTTGAGCACGCCAAAGAGGATGACTGCCATCAGCTGGATTAAACAGTAACTGGAAGACTGGCAAAGAGGAGCCAGCTTGAAAAGAAGTATAAAATAAAGGAACATTTGCAAAGGGGGCAGAGATCTTGGAGAGGAAACAGCTGTAGTCAAAACTTGGTTTGACACTGCCAGAAGACTTTCCGATGGCATCATCGCCTCCGCCTTGGCCAGAGCGAGAAGCTTCCCTGTCTGCACATCAGCTAGTGGACTGACAATTTGGGGTGCAACAAGTAGAGACCCGCACGTCAGGTGTATATATGTGACCTCACATGGTGCCTTCACAGTGCCATTTGCATTAGTGGGAGCAGCATGGGTAGCACCCACATCTCCCACAGGAGATGTGCACAAGTGGGAGATCCTGCAGTCCCAGAAGAGACTGTGCGTGCTTGTAACCCACACTTCTTGGGGGTGTATACGTATGTTTGCGTGTGTACAGGAACAGAACTTCCTGGGATTAGTTGTAGAAAGGCGTTTAGAAATTTGCAAGTATTTATTAACATCTCAGTGTTTCGTATTAAGGTTTATCTGTTGTACTGCTGGTATTGATCCTAACATACAGCTCACTGATTGTCAGTTAACTACATGCTGTTAATAAAAAATAAAAAAATAAATCAAGAAACAGCTTTGATCCAGATACAGTTTAAACTACAGAAACTGATGAGTATTTCCCTGCAAAATACATTATTGAACTGTTGGAAACAGTTCTTTAAATAAATAATTACTAAAAAAGCAATGCCAGGAACTGACCTTGCTAGGTACATCTTAACTGTCAGCTTAGAAGGGATAGCTCCAGTTACTGATACTGAACCCTACAAAAGAAAAAATGGAAGATGAGAAGAAATAGATGAAAAAGCCAAATAGAACCCCAATAAACTAAATGACACATGATACCGCCCCAGTCACTGAGAATATGAAAAGTTCAATCTGGAAAAAAGGATATATCCTTGCCAGTTTCATTTTCTACCACAACGTCCTCCATTGATTCAAAGTACTGGCTCCAAAGCACTGGTGAAAAATCACGCTTTCTTCCAGGACTGCAAGACAAAAAATTTCAGTAAGAAGGAGATATTTTAAAAATCTTTCATTTAAATTGGCATACAGGCATCATTACACATATTGAAGAGAACACGCTGGTGTTACACAACAATTTGGGACTGGAAGCAAACGAGGCATAAGTGAAATTCCCATACAATTACAAATTAGCAATTTTATGGTCAGGAAGGAAATCCTCCCTTTTTTTCCCCCCTAATTGTTGCTCCTATTGAGGAGATCACAAAGATGCACAGGAAAATTAGTGGAGACACAGAAGAGTATTTTCCTCGTAAAGTAATACCAAGGAAGCGGTGATTTAGACTATACAGACCTAAGCCAACAGAAAAGAAAAAGAACAGAGTACACAGTGATACTGTCCCAGTACAATATCCCAATCTGCAATGTCCCACAAATCAGGTGCTTCAAAAGCCAGAGTCAAAAGTCGTTAAGTACCTTTGTATTTAATGGTCTTGCTCTAGCCTTAAAGCAAACCTGATGCTGACATGACTGGGAGCACTGCAGTGCCTGGAACACAGGAAGCCATCCTAAATTTATGACTCAATCCATGAATCATAATTAAAAAAAAGAATACAGCCCTCTTAGAAGTCACCTTGACACCACAGTACTGAAAAGCAGTGTCAGCTATTTACTGAAGGTTACCACTAATTTACCATATACTACTTGTCATGAGACTACAACTTTCCTAGAAACCCCCTCTAATTTTTAGAAGACGTATCATTCAAACAGAAAGTCAACCTGCCCCGATGGCTGAGAGGCTGGTACAAAAACTATGGAGAGAATTGAACAGTGTTGTACAGCGAAGAAACTTAGAAACACTGTTGGAAGCAGAATAAGTTAAACCTGGTGGATTTTATTTAACAGCTTTAATTACAGCAAGTTTTAATTACAGCTTATATTTCCTGGAATTTATTGCAACATTTAAAACTCTAACGTATTTGTAAACAGATCTAGTATTTAAATACTGCACGTAGGGCAACATTAGGACTACGAAGGCAAAACACAAGACCAAATTCATTTGGTAAATGCTTCTACATCTATCCTGCCTCAGTTAAGTATAAGGACCACAAGAACAGCATCACCATAAAAACTAATAAACACCCCTCAAACTGCCTTCCTCCATGTTCTTAGAGCTACACAGGCAACTGTCTGTGATTCTGAGAATATCCTACAATAAAACTATTTTGTTAAGAAGGATGCTATCAAGGCCAGCAATGCAAGTAAAACACAGAGAGTCCAAAAGGCTAATGTTACTAAAAAACCCAAAAAGGTAGGATTTTTAAAAATTATATTTTAAATTAAGGATCGTGACAACAAGACTGCATAACACAGATGCTGGCAGAATAATTCCATGCAAGGATGGGCTTTCAGGCTCTGGTTTGCTCCAGGCTTTGCACTTATTCCCAGGTTACTGTAGTTGTTTTAGAAGTCATAATCTACCCATACAGAAACACTGCTTTATCGTCATCCAAAAAAACCCAAACCAAGCCCAGGAAGGTAAAATCTGGCCAAACACATCCCAATCACTGGAGACTTCTGGATGCTCAATTCTGTCCAGCACAAACTAGGGAGCTAGTGCCCAGAAGCAAGATTTCCTTTTCTATCACATCATTTGCCAAATACCAATAAATGAGCACTGCACAGACAAGAAAATCCTAACAGTGGACAGCGGGGGAAGAGAAGATGCTTTAGAGATGGACCAAAACTATTGTGTTAAAAGAGGACTCAGCGTGACTGCTTTGTGTCTCATAACTACTTCTACCTGGAGAGGTTTCCTCCTTTTGTATAAGCTGGCATCTTCCTGACAGTGCTCTGCACTATCCAGGGAATAATACCTGAACAGAGGCAGTAAAAAATAAAAAAGTCTGGTTTTCCCAGTAACACATTTCCAAAACGTGAATCACAGTCATTATTCCCCATAAGCAGTGAGATTCATCTCTTCTTGATAATAAGGCTAATTTCTGCTGCAGTTTGTTGACAGGGACATCACAAAGCACTGCAACAAATTACACCTTAAATTAGCTACTCCTGTAGTACTAACAACAGGTCACATCCGGCACCTCCGGGAATGCAATTCCCCTAAATTACTGGGTGAATGCAGAAGACCTGTTCTGCGGACATGGTATAAACCAGGACTCTTAAAGGTGCCCAGCTGACAAACCAATTTGGTTTTTGCTTCCATCAAAAGGTGCAGCTGTGCCCTCTTCCTGTATCTCCATTACTAACAAAAGGCTCCGCAATCAGAATTTTCCTGATGACTCAGTTGATGCAAAATCTGTTTCTCAGGCTGATATTCACTCAGTAAGGCTAAAAGAGTAGTGCTTAATTTTGGCAGTGACATAATTAGGCTAGATTCGAGCCCAGTATACAGGATGAGTAACAGTGCACCATTTTAACAGGCTTTTTGCACTTCAACTCTTCTGGGGGAGGCAATCAGCACAGAATATTAAAATCAAGCATGGGTGTGGGGAGGTGAAAGACCTTCACAGAAGAAAAATCTCCTCTGCTGAAGGAAGTTTCTCCTGAATTCTTGGCTTCCTAAAGAAACAGAAAGGAACAGACAAAGCAGCTTTTCAGTTTTGTAGAAACAAAACTCCTATTTCCCCTGATATTTCTAGAACATGAAACATAAAACAATCACTCCCTGAAGGGTCCAAATTCTCTTCTGCGGGTTTCCAGACTTCAGTATTGTTCTTGTCAAATTCCAATTAAATTAAATGAGACATCACACACCTACGTAAATCCAGAAAACATTAATCTCTTCTACTGCCTCAGCTTAATCTTATTCTCCGATTAAAGAAAAAAAAAATCACATTCAAACCTTAGCCTTTCAAAGAACGCTGTAGACCAGGAAGAACAAAGCGATATAATATCAAGATAACAAGTTGTCATAATATTGGGAAGAACCAAGCACACCTGCATAGGTGTCCAAGTATCCAAGGAAGGGAGACAACATTTGCTGTGACACCGATGTAACATCCTGCTAGGAAAAACATAAACACAAAAACTCCCAGTGCAGGTCAAGATTCAAAAAACAACTAATGCTGAATTTCATAACCAAGAATTTGGTATGAAATACAGCAAACTCGTATTATTGATAAGAGCTTCAAGCTACTTGACTTAAAATTGGTTTATTTTCTAGGACCACAAGAATCGCTACGATGAGAGACAGCTCTGTCACGTGTCACCAAGAGATGCCAGCACAGCAACTACTCTGGAAAGGGTTACGTAGGGAACAGGGTATGACCTCCAAATTTTCACCGTTAGCAGGATGGGGACCTGCATAGGCTGCATCCTCAGCTGTGTTGCATTAACGGCGGCCAGTTTCCATTAGCTTGTCACATAAAACACACGTCACTTCCAGCCAGAGCTACTTCCACAACATCTGTGACAACGGTGCCACGATTTAATTAGGCTTTGAGTAAAAAGGATCACTTCTGTTTGCTTTTAAGCCCACAATATGATAACGTTTGCCTGTTCTTCTCTACAATACTAATGACTCTGTACACCCCTATCATAGTTCCCTTGCCTGGGCCATGTATTTTTCAAGCCCAGAGTCCTGTTCTATTGATTATCTCCTTGCCTGGAAGCCATCCCAGCCCTGAGCACTCTCGCTCTCTGTACCATTTCTGGTTCTTTCTGGAGATGGAGAGAACTGCCCACAGCTTGGATGATTTCCCTTCTCCAGTCTTTGAATAGGTAGGATGTGCAGTTAGCAACAACAAATTTCATCACCCTTTTAAAATGCAGCATTTCAACACAGTCAGACTTTTCCACAGCATGTTACAGCTGGTTTTAGGTTTGATTGTCCCAAGTAATTCCAGGTGATTAGCAAATATTGTCATCTGCCTCGCTACACCCCTTCCAACATAACCCATAAATCTGGTAAACAGCAGGAACTCCCTGGTAACTCCCCCTGTACTGTCAGACCAGAAAGTTTGTCAGTGGACTCTCTTACCCATAAAGGAGGCAGAACATGGGGAAATCCTGGAGCAAGCTGCTGATTAATTGTAACATGCCAGATGAAGAGTTTTGGTTGTGTGACAAATTAATCCACTTTTGTGAAAGCAGGGTTACAGTATGGACAGCCACTATCACACACAGCAAGGGAAGGCAATAGCCTGTTGACTAGTTCAAGGACGTTAAACCTGTATTGTGCAGGAGAGGTATGAAATCACATGAATCAGCAGCAGCACAAGTTTGGGATATTTACTATCAAAATTAATCATAACAAAAACCAAGAAATTAATTTCTCACAGTTGCACACCAATGCTACAAGCTCAAGCTGCAACAACGCGAAATAGCTTGAGCTGTCACCGATGACATCGGGCTCAGGATCTGTCACAAATAGCAAAATCCACGTCACAGTTTCTACCAGTAAGTGCAGATTTTTAACCATTCAAGACTGCCAGAGGGAATATTAAGCACAGCACTAACCAAAATCAGCTACTGATAGGCAAGCCACACAGAAAACGTTCATTAATCCCACACGGGCAAGAGCCGGTATAGAGGGACTCGGCATCGTTCGTCTTCTGACAGATGAAGAACAGATCTCAAAACTAACAAAGCGAACCCATGTACCCAGACACAAGGCAAGAAACCGCATTAACGGGACGAGGCACACAGTCCTGTGATGCAAGGTCTCTGGAAAGCTGGTGGTTCGTTGGCTGACTGCGTACACCAAAGTGAGAGCACGGTGACCCGGGTCGTGGTGTGATTCTCATGCATCTACGGACAACCTCAACTTGGAGCACAGGCCGTGCTGCTACTGCATAAGGCACTGGTGCCACCATGTCTGGAATACTGTACCTGCAGCTGGATCAATAATTTAAGGATATAACTTCAGGGGATTCAAAAAAAGTATAAAAATAATCAAGACTGGAAAACAGGGCACAGAGCAAAAAGCTTTACAGAGCCTGATCTGGTTAAACACAACATCAGGAGTGATGTGGGGCAGGGGGGTGAAAGAGGAGGAAAAGGGTAAGCTAAGTTAACTTCATCTCAGTCGCTCAGACTGAAAGGCTTTCTTAGCTTGCTTTCTCAAGTAGACGTCTTCATGAGAGCAGATAACCTGGAGACCTTGGTATCAGTCTCAAGCCTCTTAGGGTCTTCTGAAATTTGCAGACAAACAGAAAAGGCAACCCTCCAGTTACTGAGAGCACTAATATACAGTCACTGTAACAAAGAATAAACCTGCAAGGCTAGTGAAGAAGACATCCTTTTCCTTCAGATTTAACCACCCCTTGTGAATAGACCCAGCCGAAAACAAAAGTGGTTTCCATAGAATTACAGAATGGTTTGAGTTGGAAGGGACCTTCAAAGCTCATCTAGTCCAACCCCCCTGCCATGGGCAGGGACACCTTCCACCAGACCAGGTTGCTCAAATCCCCATCCAACCTGACCTTGAACGCTTCCAATGATGGGGCAGCAACAACTCTTCTGGTCTTTCCCAGATCTTTCAACCAGATGTGTTCCCTACCTGGCTAACTGCAAGACAACCCAAATGCAGCACACTGAAGAAGATGAAGACAAGCAGCAGGACAGCAGGAGACATTGCTCCTTTCAGCAGCAGCACAAATCCACGCAGGGTTGGCCTGATCACATTGCCATCATCTGAATTCCTGAAGCATCTCTTGACTGAAATGGTGAAACTTTGATCAGCTTCACAAAAGCTGTCCACAATTCCTAAGGAAAAGTGAAATCAGGTTGGTCAACTTTCCACTCCACTTGGGGAAAACCAGAATGGGAAATAAAAACAACAAAAAACCCCACAAGGGAACAATCAAGAGACTTATGAGTATTTCTGTATCTCCTTCCAACACCAATTCTGGCAGCAGAGATCAACACAAGGTCTACCACTGAAATTTTCATGCAGGAGGCTGTCAGATGCTAATACAAAGACAGATCCATGGGCAGTATTCTCATGAGCTGCAAGAGGAACCCATGAAATCAGAGCTGAGCCCTTCCCTGGGAACTTCCCACTCTACTTCTTATCATTCTGTTCAATTTAGTAGTATTAATGAACACTTCAAATTCAGCTTAATAGGAGTTAACACCTCCAGAGAAAATGTTAGCAGTTGTGTGTCATATATGAAATATCTGGGAACAATATATACCAGAATTCCTATGTTTGCAGGGGGACTAGAGTAGAAAGTGAAGAGGAGCTGGGAATTAAAAACTATTGTCACCTCTGATGCAAATGCATGTAGATTGTGATGTAAAGCAAAATACCTGCCTCCAAACAATGCTGGGGAAATGTAAGTGACTTCTGATTTAATACTGAACCCCGAAAAGAGCAGAATAAATGTGTAGTTTTCCACAAAACATCTGGTGACCGCAGGAGGCTGGACAGTGGCTGATTTCAGAGAAACACTCCTCTGAAGAAAAGAATTAGTATCTTTGATTTGTTATTTTTCTAGAGCTTCTTTTTTTTTAGCAATACATCAACACACATTCAAAATTAGAAGCAAACCCAATAAACAGCAGCTGTGATTTTGCACCTTCCTATGCTGAAGCAGTATTTTGCCAACCAAATATTTAAACTGACAGAACTAATTACTGCTTTTTAAAGTATCCGGCAAACCAAAACAGAAATGGATCCAACATAATAACTTTTCTAGAATGATCCTTAAACTCCAAGCCAGCCAGCCAGCATATTACACTGGAATCACAAAACAAATTCTGGGCATCCTCTACAGTTAGTTTTTATCCTATTGTGCAGTTCATCCTCTTCATCACATACTGAAAATGTGCACATACTGCAAGTGATCCTGGAACAACAGGAGCCCACATGGCTCAACAAATCTCTCACCAATTTTTAAAGGGGTTTTCTTTCATGTATTTTCCTAAAAAGAAAAAAAAAAGAAGAAAAAAAAGGTTGTACTAAGCAGGGTGAACCATTTTTAGAAATTCCTTTATTTGCTGACTGAGACTCTAAAACTACTAAAGCAATTATAGAACAACACGTGCATGAATATTTGAACCTGATCAAAGCAAATAAAAAATAATCTATATGTAAGAACTGCCATGGTTGACGAGTTGTATTTAAAAATTGACAAGGACAGTATTTTAAGTTCTGTCTTACAGATGCTGAATACATAAAATGTTCCTTTTTTAAAAAAAGTTTCTGGGGAAAAAATGGATTAAAAAGGGAGAAATTAGTTGAAATTGCCATGATTGAATTACACAGATCTGATCCAATCTTTCTAGATAATTAAAAGATCTTAGGAGATGGTACATAATTTTTATTCACATATTGGAAAAGAACAGCAAACTGTCTTTCATTTTCAAATCCCATCCGGATCCTTAACTCTGAATAGGCTAGCTCTGTAAGGAAACTAGTGAAAAACTCAGGACACAAAATAAGAGGGCAAATGCAGCAGCTGCTACAGCTGTCAGTCCTTTCGCTTCACTAGTGATTTTGATTTTGCAAACTCCATTATTTGATTTCCCCAAAGAACTCCGACCATAAAGTTTGATTTTGTTTCCATTTCAACTGAGCGATTCAAATGAATCACTTTCAATACGCAGGCAATTTCAAACACAACCTTTGACATATCTGCTCCTTAAAATAAATGGACATTGAAAAATGAACTTCAAGTTCCTCTCAGTGGTATGACTTTCACGTACTGCTCGAGTCAAAGAGAAGCACCATCTTCCTTTAAAAATAGCCTTTCGGTAACATCACTCAGTTGGACATTTCTGTTGGAGAGCACTTAAATACAGACAGGAGAGGGCTATGCTAGCAAAGGCGGGTATTGCTGGAATGGTGCACGCACACGTGTGTGTCTGCAGGCAGGAGGGGGCTGTAATTTAGAGAAAGCAAGGTAGCAGAAATCAATGTGGTGTGCTATGAAATACGATGAAATCCTAAGCGTACATCTTGCGCTACCGCAAAAGCCAGACAAAACTATGTTGCAGCAGCCATTTTAACTATTCAGTGGTTTTACTTAAATATTAATGTCAGTGTTCCACACAATTCAATATCCCTGCTGTCTGCATTTTCACACGTGTCATTACTTTGATATACAACTGGAAGCGTGGAAGAGGCAAGCAGAGCTAAGATTTACAGTGACGGAGCAGAGGACTCGGCCCCCTGCGACAGTCCCACAGGCAGAGCACAGCTATTTGCTTTGGCCACTTTGACTTCTTGAATGAGACTCTCCAGTGAAGAGACATAAGGAAACGACATACTGGAAAATGGGGAAAAAAAGAAGAGAATAAAATAAAAGAGAGAAACGAGCCTATTTTTACCTATCTCAAGGCAGTAATAGGTGCCATTTTATTACAAACTACGGAAACACGTATTAACCCTTTAACAATGTATTACCAAAAAGATGTAAGACTTTATTTTGGTTAAGAAGTCCTCAGTATAAGTGGTAAAAGCTTCTTGTCAAAACAATCAATCTCAGAGTAAGCCTGAAAATGATGTTTTCAAGAAAGCATCCTACCCTGTAACTTGCCTTTCCAGTCAAGGATGACTGAAGCTTGAGAAATCTCAGTGCTGCAGTAAATTATTTTTCTGTTTTGCTAGAATAATTTCCCTTGCTCCACCCTCTGCTTTTTATGATCTGCTTTCAACCACACCATACAGTTACATTAGCATGGCCTGCCTGGTTGATAAAAAAAAGAAAGAATAAAAAGGAGAGTGCCCAACATGCTAATCAGAGGATCAGTGCATAGAAACAAAGCATTTAGCCATGGAAAAATCAGCTTGCCAGCAGTGTTTGATATTAAGTTTAAACCCATTTTAATGGTCCTGCTTCCAATTCAAGAAATTCAAAGCACAGAAATTAAACAGATTTATAAACACGAGATGCTTAACACAGCAAACAAATGTTTCTCTAAGTTTAATTATTTTTGTTCGCTGTAAAAGTTTGAGTTTTAAAGGACTATTTCAGTATAGCCTTGTACATTTGCCAGCACTGTAAGTCACACTCTCATTTTCCTCTGTATAATTAATCACATTCTCTTTTGGTGGCCAGCCTATAGAATCTCGCACTTGTTTGTATTGAACTGCTTCCTGCTAAGACTGAACTTAGCAAAGCCTAAATCTAGCCTAGGCAGAAATAATTTACACGAACACAGACAAGCTGCAAGCAGCCACACAGCAGAACTATAGCCCATAACCTGAGTAGAAGGGAGAGTCATACCACCAAAAAAAAAAAAACCAAAACCTAGTTCTGCTGAGATGTATGAATGAAGTTATCATCTACAATGTAGATGAAATAATCTTTCCAGTTCAAAGGTGTGTGAAAGCCTCTGCTGAAGTTCCATGTCCAGTTTTGGGTACTGCTGGCAAAAATGAAAACACAGCTTAGGATGAGATCAACAGAAGACATCAGAGATCTTGCAGGGAGAATAAAAGGTAAAGGATCAAAGTGTTGAGTCTACAGACTGTTCAGGTTCAGATGCAAAGGTCCAGATGACACTGACACCATCCAGCCACCCTTATCTCCTGTGAGATTCATCAGCAACCAGAGACAAGCAAACGATACAATCGCACAAACGCAGGTTGACAAGTTCAATCCCATGCAGCCCTGGCATTTGAACGCATCGACTAAAAACCTGAGCCAAAGCTTCTGCTACACCAGCATCCATTATCCATGCTCCATCTTCAGACAAGTGTTGGAGCTCTCCTACATACCACCCTACCCACGTGGGAAGGACAGTCAATATCTACTTAAAAAGTCACCTCACCACCCTGCCAGATCGTCCCTCCAGCCCTCCTTTGCAACAACAGCCACAAAAATGTCTACAGCTTCATCTCACCGGTACTTGTACTTCACCATCTCTGTATTCCACTTCTCCTTGCCTCCTTTTCACAAAGTCTCTCCAGATGAGGCCGTTCTCGTGTCGGACGTGCAGTGCCTCACATGACGGGAATGTCACCCGTAAAGGGATTTACTTGATGTCAGAGCGGTAAACCAAAAATATAACTGTGCCATGCAACAACAACGTGATTATGAACTACTGCCTGCTGCTTCGAAGGGGAAGGACATGGGAATTCTTGATCCTTAACCGCAACACCGGATTTCATATCAGTGCTTTCAAAGTATTTGAAAAGGAAAAAAAAAGAGGTTTACAGAATTATTGAACAATAGAAAACAAACTTCCCTTCATAATCATTTCCCTAACGGAGAACATTCAAAAACCCTCTGAAGATTGGCAAGATAGGAAGCATTATATAAATTACTGTACAGGATCGCTACTAACAAGCACTGCACAAGCATAAATATTACTGAACTACAAAAATACCCCACAGGCAAACATCATAAAGTCCACTTAAAAATCCCTGGAAATGCTCAGTTGTAATTTGTTTGTTTACCTGCAATGAGTAAGCGAAGCAACAAATATCATGGCGGTTTTGTCAGCACCTCATTAAGTTAGTAACTTAATAGCCTTTACTTTCGTCTGTTTTTCTAACAAAAATTATCACAAGGATAGATTTTCAGAAACAGCAGCACTGACGTGGAGAACACAGGCCGCAGCATGGCACATTTTGGAAGAACACAGACAATTAGAGGCACATGAGAAACACATCAGCTCCTTTAGCTTACCGACTCTGAGGTCTCGCAGCCCAGCGCGGATCACCCTATCTTGCAGGAAATTAATTTTTGACTTTTTATTTAACATGAAGACACCTGCCTTCAAGAAATATCTGACAGAAGTTGACATGAGCAGCAAGACAAATTGCAAACTAATTTTCATTCTGTTTAAGGCCACCTTAACACCAATGTGGGAAGTTTTTATATTTATTATTAAAGCAGGAATACCTAACTGAATAAGCAATGCATCATGGTGTTTGTTTACAGTGCCATAGGCGTATGCACTGCTGTATGGAAAGAATTAGACGAGGTGCTGACAAAGTTTATAGTGCATGAAACCAGTATAAAGTACACTCAAAATTGCACAGAATAACTGCAAGGGATGAGACTCTTAAGTTAAAAGGATAAAACAAGAGGAAGAAATAAAGACTTTATGTCTTCACCTAAAACAGAAAAAGTGTGTGTTTGGCAGACTTTGTACAGCATAAGGGTTTGCTTGGTTAACTCTGTTCTGCACAGAGCCAGCACAGTTAAATAATACCTTCAACATTAAACCTAGCTTTATGTGTACCACGTAACCTTCAGCACACTCCTGTGAAATACAAGCCTCCCCACAACACAAACTGGTGAACCAGTGGTTTAGTGACTTGCTCATAACCCCACGGTTCAACACAGCATCAGGAAACAGAGCCCACAAGTCCCAACTCTCAATTTCAGATAACCACGAGATACAGGAGAGCAGACAGCAGCCCTGAGAGAGAGCAGCCCCCTCTGACAGTCATTCAAAACTGCTTCTTTCTAATTTCTATGCCTATTTCTATACTAATGGTACAAATTAATCCTTAAATACAACTTTTTTACTTAGCCTCAAAGCTGTGCCATTAAACACTTAGATGAAGCTTAGCTTTAAAACAATTCATATTAAAAGAAATAAGTATTTGATGAAGATTTTTTAGTAGTAGTTCATATATTAACTATATCAATTGTATTATATCTATCCAAATATAAATAAGATGTGAAATGAATGTTTTAAAACTATGCTTCAAAGGAGAGGAGAAACAGTCCTCTCCCATCCATAAATACCTAAACCATTTATTTCAGTCATAGCAGAGTAGCTGTCTTTTTCATTATTTCTTTTAGTTATCTGATTTCATGCATCAAGGCAAAGGAGATTTCCTGTAGGAATTGTAGGGTATTTTTATCCTCCAAATAGAGCACTTCATATTGTACAGCACACACCTGGACCTCGCAGAGGCTAGCTCTCGCACGGAGGCTGGTGTTCCTCCAGAGGATCAACCCCTGGTCTTCGTCACAATCCAGACCTCAGATTTCATGTAACAATCAGCTACATATGAAAAGTATGACGACTCTGAAAATGTCTTTTCTCTAGATTTAATAAAATCTCCATGGTTCTGCCATTCTGCCTAAATCTACACTTTTGCACGGGGCTGCTGAAGTGTTCAGCATCTGGAGACTGCCCTTCTCCTGAGCCCAAGTCCCCGTGATTATTGCCAGTTTCCTTTGCTTCACTCTGCAACTACAACTTCCCTCCCTGCGATCTAGCCATGACCCTGCTGCAAGATCATCTTGCTCTCCTTTTACCATAACTACATACCTGCTTGGAAGACAAGCTTCTCCCTCACGCTTTTGGAGGTGAAATTACTAAATTCCCTTCAAAGCCATTCCATTTGCAACCCATTTTCTCCCTCTGACTCATCGCTAGAGAACAGAGCTTTTGCCGAGGTTGTTCTTGTCTTGTCCAGTCAGTCCTTTTTAGTTGCCATCCACACAGCTAGACGCTGGTCAATCTTCTCTCACGGCTTCCAAAACATGTTCTCACTCCTGCTTCAAAGATCTGACACCTATACTGGGCTATCCCAGTTTTTCCATCATCTGAAGCAGTGACTTAAGTCACTTGGCAGAGCTCACCTACTATACAGCTTCACATAAGTGTTTGCTGCTGAGAAATAACACTTAAATATACCTCTCTCCCCCAGTCATGTTTTCACTGACTTTGAGGTACCACCCAGAGAAATCACGATGCCTTTGATCCTCCCTTCAAACACAGATGGCAAAAGGGCTCAGAGAAAAGGGCTGCTGAAGAGCAATCCCAGCACCAGCCACCTTCCCCCAGCACTAAGGATGCTCTTTGTGCGGTAACACCTTTACCTGCCTCCTTGCCAGGGAGAGGCAGCTGGAGGAGCCCGGTCTGGATGCTGCTCTCCTGGGGCACTGGTAAGCAACTCAGCACACAGCAGGGCCAGCCGGGGGGCTTGATGGTCTTTCACATCACATCACCATCCAGGGAGACCCACCACGATGCCGGCCACCTCCATGGGCTGCCACCCCCCCACTCCCACAGATCCCCTCACCCTAAACCCCCCACCAAACAGCACCTGTTTTTCTCCCTTTCCCTGCCAACTCTCCCAGGAACAACCACCCACCCACGAAGCTCTCTCTCCCACAGCCCACTCCCA
>NW_009632894.1:0-8948 GCF_000690535.1 Cariama cristata | reverse complement strand
TAATATTATTTATATTCTTTTCACTGTTAATTGTTTTATTAAAGTTTGTTTTAAGTTGCAACCCATCAGTCTCTCTCCTTTTTCTCCTCTCCTTCCCCTTCTGGGAAAGGATGGGGTTAACAGAGAGCATCTGCCCAGCCTTAAATGATGATATATATGTATGTTTTTTTGGTTTCTTGGGTTTTTTTGTTTTTCTCACTGGTGGACTTCCATCCTGTCCAGGTGGAGAGGGGAGTAGGGTGAGGCTGTTGGCACTTTTTCTGTTTGTGTGAGTGCTCTGTGTGCTGGCCATGTATATATGTATATACATATGGTGTATATGTATGCTCTGTGTGTATGTGTGCCTACCGGGAATATATCGTCAGCCTTGCTACTGGCTGGACCTGGGGACGTGCAACTGCATCAACTTCATCTCACTTGTGCTGTCAGATCCAGCATGATGTGTTTACCTTTAACATAAAGATCTGTTCTAAGGAGTGGGTTTTTTTCCCTCTAAACAAATGTGGCAGTGCAGCTCATGGTCACTGTTCTGTATTCATGTTATGTCCAGTTAAGCTAGATCTTGCTCTAAGGCCTATATAGCATCCTAAAACATAATAATAATTATATACTCAAATTTAGTTTGCTTTTTGTTTTGGAATTTTTTGGGGCTCAAAGTGCTTGAACCACAACCCAGAAATATGTTTCAGACATGACATTGAATACAAATGTGCTGTTGTCCAAGACATATTGCAAGGGCATCTAGGAGCATTTGAGAGTGCAGCAAAAAGCTGGGATAGCTTTGCAAGATTGTTTCTAGGAAAAAGAGACAAAGCTTGTGTGATGTCAATCTTACTGCCAGTACAAAACTGAAAATGGAATGAACTTTTCTCAGAACTACACCAGGCTTCAGAGCATCCTACCTGAGAAGGGATTTGGATCATGAAGCATAAGTAATCCCAGGGAAGAGGCATTGGAGGCAAATCATACAGGTAGTTCAGCTGTCAAATTGTAGATATTGCCTAAGATGACTAATGTTAAAACACCTCAAAGCAGTGAGGTACATCTAGTAATTGCTGTCCTGTGCACTAGATAAAGAATAGCTTGTTTCCTAGACCAGATCTAGAGAAATCTGAGCTCCAGCCCCATTACTCCTTCTCTGATAAATGGAAGTTACTCTCCTTTTTGAAATTATATCAGCAGCTGTGGTGATTCATCTGACCTGTCTTGGACAACTGTCATGAGGTAAATTCTCCTTGCAGATAACTGTCTTCTCCCATTGAGTACAGGTAGGGTCTGGACAATGTGGGTAGACTTTTAGGCAGCTATGTTTAAGTAAGTGAGATGAATCCGATCTCCCTGCATTCAAATGTGCTACCCAGCACATCTCATGCCTGAAGAAAAAAAAAAACAGTGAAGAACCTTGTTTGCTTGCTTGCTTGTGTGCTTGCTCACTCACTCACCCTCTGCACTCCTAATTAAAGTGACTAAGGGTTTGCCAATCACATATTCAATTCTGACAGTTTTACTAAGCAAGATAGCTACCTGTTGCACCTCTGCAATCTTTGACAAGTCCTCAGGTGGGATTATTTGGTCTGAAGAGAGAGCAATACTTACTGAGCTTGATTTCATATTACTCTGTGGTAAACATCCAAAAGATATTTAAAACATTGTTCTATGAAAATAATTATTTCTTTGTGTTCAGTGCGAAAGCAGTTTAGGCAGCTAGCTAAGGTGAGGCTTGTACATTCCAAATACCGAAATATTGACAGGCAAATTACATCATTAAAGATGGAGATAAAAACCCCAGTGTCAGTGTATTTATATTGTGCATGGAGATTGAAGAAATATTTCTGATTTTCCAATAAGAACAAGTAACACTGAGGACAGACACCTTGCAGCTTCCACAATATTTATAAATATTTAAAAATATATGGAATATTCATGATTGAGTCAAAAAATGCAGAACATATAAATTCACAAGATACATGAAAATATTTTTGATTGTTTCTTAAAGAATGTAAGTACATATTCTGTTTAAAATTTTCCTCACTGACTTATAAGAAATATTGTTTGTTCAGATAAAAGCATTGTAATGAAATACTAATCTTTTATCATTATCAAAATAAAAAAAGTATTCCAGGAAATCAAGCAACAGTGAATAGAGAGCAGGTACATTGCACAAGAATAGAAGTCTTATTCAGTTAATTTCCAGGTATTTAATGTCTTAATTGATGCAAACATAGCCTAAGGTAGGAGAGACAAAGGTTGATCACTGACTTATTCAGAATTTAGCATTCCTCATTGAGTATGTGGAAACCTGGACAGCCTATTCTGGCAATTTTGTCATCACATTCATATTTTTAAGGTAAATGGGTTAGATATGAAGTGGGAAGTCAGTCAGAAAACACATTTTTACTTTGTTTTATTTTTACTGTGAGAATTCTCCTTAAGGCACTGCTTCCTTCCTTCTCTCCTTCCTTCCTTCCTTCTTTCCTTCTTTCCTTCCTTTCTTTCTTTCTTTCTTTCTTTCTTTCTTTCTCTTTCTTTCTTTCTTCCTTCCTTCCTTCCTTCCTTCCTTCCTTCCTTCCTTCCTTCCTTTCTTCCTTTCTTTCCTTTCTTTCCTTTCTTTCCTTTCTTTCGCTCTTTTGCTCTTTTACTCTTTCGCTCTTTCTTTCAGGTGGGGGTGTTGATTGACGAGAAGCTCAACGTCACCCAGCAATTTGCACTTGCAACCCAGAAAGCCAACTGCATGCTGGGTGGCATCACAAAAAGCATGATCAGTAGGTCGAGGGAGGCGATTCTCCCCTTCTACTCTGCTCTCTTGAGACCCCACCTGGAGTACTGTGTTTCAGTTCTGGGCCCCCCAGCACAAGAAGGACATGGACCTGTTGGAGAGGGTCCAGAAGAGGACCACAAGGCTCTCCTTGTGGGGGAAGGAGGCTGAGAGTGTTGGGAGTGACAGGCTGAGAGAGTTGGGGTTGTTGAGTCTGAAGAGAAGGTTCCAGGGAGACCTTAGAGCAACCTTAGAGGGGCCTACAAGAAAGCTGGGCAGGGACTTTTTACAAGGGCATGTAGTGACAGGACAAGGTGTAATGGCTTTAATCTGGAAGAGGGAAGATTTAGATTAGATATTGGGAAGAAATTCTTCACGCTAAGAGTAGTGAGGCACTGGAACAGGTTGCCCAGAGAAGCTGTGGATGACACATCCATGGCAGTGTTCAAGGCCAGGTTGGATGAGGCTTTGAGCAGCCTGGTCTAGTGGAAGGTGTCCCTGCCCATGACAAGGGGGCTGGAACTAGATGATCTTTAAGGTCCCTTCCAACCAAACTATTCTATGATTCTGTGATATCCACATTGCCAGTGTTAAGACACCTCATTCAGTCTGAATTCCTTCCACCTGGCCTTGGGACTGTCTTTCCCTGCGCTTATCTTTAGTCATTGACTGTAGAGTGACCTCTGCACTGTTGTCATCTTCTGTGAATAGCAGAGAGCAAGTGATTTTGCAGGGAAGAATCACCTAATGTGATGTAGGTGTCTTCTGGATCATATCATAAGTGGCTGCTTAGAAATGCTGTATCTTCATTTAATTAAATGGAAGCATAATATGATTCACCAAAATAAAGACAAAAATTATTATCCGTAGAGGACAATTTTTGAATAATCTGAAGGGCCTATCTAAGATGGCATGATGAGTTCTCCTATGGAGGGATCTGTCCCTCACCATTGATTAGAGAGCTTAAAGCCAGAGTTAGATGTGAGTTATGCACACGTTCTCTCCTCCTGCAAAGCGTTTTTCCTGTGCCTAGTCTGTGTAGTTTATTTCCACACCAAGTTTTTATCCCTAAAGGTAGGTGGCCCCAAGACCATGACTGGTTAAAAAACAACAGTTTAAAATAGATATGCAAGTGTTCTGCAGACCTTTCTTTACAGTTAGTTCCAGGAGTTAACAGGAGAACCAGAGAGAGTGTTTTGTCATACCTAAACAATGGGGAAAAAAGCCCTCACTCTTGCAATTGCAAGCAATCAATACCTAACAGACTATTTTCCACTGGAAAAATACTCAAGGTTTGTGATGTGACTTTTCCAAAAATATTAACCACAGCCTTCTCCTAATGGTAGGTAAGCTACCTTATTTTACTTCAGTCTTGTTTCTCTTCCATATCTTATTGTTCTTCCACCACCTGCACAGGACTTGTTTCTAAGAGACTCATCTATCTATGAAGCGAATGGATTATTGGAATAGGAAATAAATTCCAAGACATTTTGTATTCTTGAAAAGAACTACTCCTCCTGAAAAGTGCCTGGGACAAAGGTAATTTCCTGGAGAGTCATCCACATTCTTTAGTACTTTTTTGTATTGATTATTAATCAGAAGGGATTATAATGTTTGGGATTTTTCTCTCCGTGTGTCTGTGTCTGTGTGTGCATGTGCGCACAAGCGCATATGTGTGCTTTGGGTCTGGCTCTTTTCTTATTAACTGAATGTTATGTCCCCCATCTCATTCAAATTATATCAATTTAATCAGAGCAGCTATTTTAAATAGAAAATCTTCCGTGTCCTCTTCTATATATGTGTAAAGAAAAAAAAAACAACTTCAAAAAACCTCCCTGTAGTGTTTGAGTAAATTACAAGAGGAAAATAGCATGTGTACTATTCTGTAAAAAGTTTCATTTCATAGAATCATGGAACAGTTGAGATTGGCAGGATCTTGTGGAGATCGTCCGGTAAAAGGATGCCACTCAAATCAGAGTCAGCTAGAGTATTGCTAAAGGCCATGTCCCATCAGATTTTGAGTATCTCCAAAGATGAAGACTCCACAGACTCTCTGGGTAAGCTGTTCCAGCGCTTGACCAAACTCACCATACAACAACAACAACAATCAAACAAACAAATAAAAGTTATCTTATTTTTAAATAGAATTTCCTGTTTTTCTATTTGTACCTATTGCATCTTGTCTGTTCAAAGTATGCTGAACTTGAGCTAACCCTGAGTGGGGAGACAAAAGGTAGCATGTACTGTCAGTTGTACCTTTTTTTGCAGACTTGTACTACTCTTGTTTTTATGTGATGTGCAGGGGGGATAGAATTGAAGAAACATTCTAATCATGTGCAGTACTGTGGAATGTATGCAGGACTGTGTTCAGTTGATGATTCTATTCTAGAATTAATCCCATCCACAGAATAATAGCAAGAGGGACTCATTGCCAAAAACCCACTCTATCAACAAATTAATGATTTCTGGGTTTTAAGGACCAGCCTTCTTTGCTTGACAGCAGATGTTAGGGTAGCAGATCTTAGCTGGGTAATGGGAGAAAAGTCTATTTCAAAGACTGGGGCAGTAGAGTACAATCCTTATCCTAAAAGGCAGGAAGAATAAAATATTCCGTAGTCATAAAGAAGTCATATTTTCCTTTCCATTGACTAGAAGTGAATTATACTCATTTGGAAAAGTTGTTCTTACTTGTCAAAAGCTATGTGAAGAGACCTACATTCCCTCCCTCCTCTAAACAATCTTTGCCACTAAAAATAGCTAAACACAGCAGTAAAATATCACTTCCTCCTCTGGTATCTTCTCCTATTACAAAGTAATATACATAAATATTTTATTTACTTTTTGTATTTCTCTAAATTAACTAGAAAATGGATATGTCATGACTTCTGCAGTTAAAAAAAACCTGAGGGACATGACCAGCAGGAACCACACAGTGGTGACCTATTTCCAATTTTTACCTTTCTCCAACATTCCAGAGATCCAAGGCTCTCTCTTTTGTCTGGTATTACTCATGTCCCTCAGTACATTAGTGGGAAACATCCTCATCATTGTGATCACTATGGCAGATGCTGCCCTTCCCTCCCCCATATATTTTTTTCCTCAAGAACTTGTCCTTCCTGGAGATTGGCTATGCTACATCTACAATCCCCAAGATGCTGGTGAACTTCCTCACAAAAAGGAAGGGCATATCTTTTCTGGGCGATGCCATACAGATGTATGCCTTCTCCCTCTTAGGGATCATGGAACGTTCTCTGCTGGCTGCCAGGGTTATGATCACTTCTATGATCGCTATGTAGCCATATGCGATCCACTGTGCTACATGACCATGATGAGATGGAACACGTGCTTCCTGCTTTCAGCTGTACCTTGGTTTATTCGGGTCTTGGTGGCCCTAGGGCAGATCATTTTCATCTTTACCCTTCCATATTGTGGGTCCAACAGGATCAATCACTTCTTCTGCAACCTGCAGACTCTTCTGAACCTGGCTCGTGTGGGCACCTACAGGAATGAAATCACCACCTACGTAATAGCTGTCCCCTGTATCATGGTCCCCTTCTTACTCATAGCTGTCATATGTCCGGATTCTCCACACCATCTTTAAGATGCCATCAGCAAAGGGCAAGAGAAAAATGTTCTCTGCCTGCTCATCTCATCTAGTGGTCACTCTGTTTTATGAATCTGGCATTGTGACCTACTTGAGACCCAAAGCCTTTTATTCAGGTAGCAGTAACAACCTGCTTTCTTTTTCTTACACACTGATGTCTCCAATGATGAACCCCTTGATTTACAGCTTGAGGAACAAAGAGGTGAAACAAGCCTTGAAAGACTGAGAGCCAAAAACATAAATATGTGACATGTTAATGAATTCTATTAAATTAAATCTGTCAGTAGCTTTGATATTGTGTGCGTTACTGGAAGGACAATATGACTTGCCATCACTTACCCAAAAATTCATATCTACCTTGCAGCTCTGAGTCAATCCTCCAGATAATTCCATCTTTCTTTTTTTTTTTTTTTTTAGAGCTATTTTTCATATCTTTTTTCATGTCATTTTAAGGTAGATTTGGCATACAGATCAAGTGAATTGCATGCTACCATAGCCCATGTCCTGTCCATCCATACAGAATTAGTTCGGTACTTTGCAGATATATTTACCTGTGGTAAGATGAAACTCACAATATTCTCTGAATATTGTGAACATGTTTCTATGGAGCTTATCTAAAATTAATTACACAGTGATGAGTGCAAGAAATTATCAGAGAAGAGGACAACGGATCTAATGAGAAGCACTCCAGAACTAAGACATTAGTGTTCTGGTGGGTTCTGATGAAGGTATTTCCCAGATAAGCTCTTCAGCTCTATTCTGTGAAGAAAGCTTCTCTGAAGGCCTGAAGGGGTAATGATGAGCTTGACTTCAAATATCTTGAACCTAAGGAACTATGGCTGGGCTGATAACTCTATTCTCCACTGATACAGAATGGAGTGAAATAGATAAAGTAAAAACACAGTTTATGTGTTCTAAACTAGATTTCTGCTGCAATAAGAGACAAACTATCACTTAGACATCTCCATTGCTGTATATTGTTTGTGTGTGAAGTCAAAATGATAAGTTTATGTAAATATATCTGTATCTTAGGCTTCTGAGTTGAGAGCAGAAGAAAATAATGTCCCTTTTTGTGCAAGTAAAAGGTTGATTTTGGGATGAAATAAACTATTTGAGTGTTAAGAAAATGAGTGGTCATAAGGAAATAGGTTTGAGACCTGTAATTTTAAAAGGAAGGTTAAAACTTCATTTATTTTTCCTTTTTTGCTCTGGTTGTAGTATGTACCCATCCAGAGGATTAATGGGATCGTAGTTTACCTCTTCACTCTTCTCATTTTCTTTGCTAAGCTAAGACAGTGGATGTGAAATTAGTCATTAACATGGGACAAGAGTAGGAGGGTGTCTTGCACCAAGAATTGCTAGGTCGCTATGATCCTAATAATGTTACAAATATTTTGATAAAATAATCAAGATTTGAAGTACAAAGTTGTAAAACGTAATGTATAAGTTAGGATTGTTAAGTTTGAAATAGGTAACTATAGGATTGTTAAGCTTGAAATAGGTAACCATAGGATTGTTATGTTTAAAATAGGCAACCATAGAAATCTCACCAGGTAGTTACTGGATATGTCTGTGTTTTGTTTTACATAACTAAGGAGACCGGCATAGACACCAGATATGTTGCTTGGATATCCCCTTACCCTTCCTATCTTGATTTGAATATCAAGGATCTTAATCAATAGAGTTAAGTACAACTGACCAATGATTGTTTTAGAATAAGAATATTGATAAGGTTATATAAATAATGAAACCAATCATTGTAAAGGTTAAATTTAAGAACAAGCATATTATGCATTTTTACATAAAAGAACTTAGGTAACAATGACTCGACAGAAAAAGTGCACAGAAACTGTTGGAATTTGATGCTAAGGTGGACATGATAGGCGGAGCTATCCCCTGTGTCCCCAGCGCTGCAATAAAGGAGTGTCTGCTTCTTAATACTACATTGGTGTTAAGAGGTTTTATACCTGATTTGGGTAACAATAAGACAGACATACATACAGTGTCAAGTATCATTAAAAAAGCTATTTATTAGAGTTAATATTATAAAGGAGAGGATAGTGTAGCTAAAGCTGCATCACTTCAGATACTGGGAACCCCAAGCTGTGAAGCATCAAATGGGTCTCTGATCAACATGCAGCCTGCCAGGTACATCCTGTCAATGGAAGTTGTTATAAATTGCGGTCCAATAACTGAAATGGAACCAGTCCGATTATTTAAATTAATTTATTGAGCAAGCAGCAGTAAGCAAAACAGCGCTGGGCGGCCGGGGAGTTTCCGCTCTACCAACGGCGCGCACAGAATGGAGAAGGGTTCCCTTATTTATACAAGCTCTTGTTCCTGTATCCGTGTTGGCTGGTATCATTTGCGTTGTGTGTGCGCCTGCGCCGGCAGTTGCTAGGTGGTCGTAATCTGCCTTCTGGGGGTCGCTGGGATGAAGGCCGAAGTCTTCCTCAGCTGCCCTTTAGGTATCCTAGGTCCCACTCATGCTCTTGTGAAACCGCCTTTCTTTAGCCGTTACTCAGTTGTTTATTCTACCGGATATTTGACTGTCCCTATGCCCACATGTCTTTAGATAACTAAAGAATG
>NW_009632893.1:5740-8817 GCF_000690535.1 Cariama cristata | reverse complement strand
TCAAGTAGAGTTAAACGCTGCAGAGAGCTCTGGATAATTTTGAGCAGGCTTAATAGGATTAAAACTAGATGTGTCCTAACATTAGAGGATTAAGACAGGTACATCCCACAGCTAGTCTTAAGCAGTTTTCTTCCTGAACTTTCATTTTTTTTTAAAAAAAAAATACCCACCTTGTCACACTGTTGCCTCTGAGACCTGACAGCCAGCAATGTGTCTCTCTTTCATTTCAGCTCCTGAGGATATACTTGTTAAAGGAAAGCAGTCCATCAAGAGTCAAGTTTTAGGAAATCAGAACTCAGAAAGTGAGATTCTCTTGGAAGGCGACGACGATATCATGTCATTCATGGAGGAAAGAGAAGTGGAGAACTTAACGGGTAACTTCAGCTATCTAATTTTCTCCTCAGCTTCTTTACTATTTCAGCTCTGATCTCCCCTGCTCTGCAGCGAATCATGTTTTGGGAAACACGCTGATAAATTGTGCCTTCCCGTAATCGGGTCATTAACATCATTTTCTGTGCACCTCAGATGCTGAGGGTTTATTTGAGGAGAGTTGCGCATTTGCTTTCTCTGGCTTTTATAAACCTGCTTGCTTCCGTAGTAGATGTCTGCATTCTAGGAAACCCTTCCTTAGAAAAAGCAGCTGTACCTTGAACAGGGCTTCCTTTCTTTGTTTTTAACCTCAGTCCACTCCTCAACTCATTAGACCTAGTGGTCAATTAGGCAAATTGTCTGTAATTAAAGGCTTTGGAGAGCTTTATTTTTTTTCCTGAGTCTATAAAATTCTACGTATTCGTTATTTACCTAGGTTTGAAGGATCTGTGCACTCACTGAATTTAACTCCTTTAAACCCCTTGTCGTTCCCCCATTGAAGTTCCTTCTCCGCAGACCATAGTCTTATTAGGCTTCACTTCTTTTTTTCTGAAGAAGAAATAGTATTTCAGATCTTTGAGCTTAATTAATTTTCCTCAGTCACATGCAGTTTTTGCTGATGTTGCAATGAGTGGAGTGGGTCCATTTCTGTACAGTTCAAAAGGTAACAACAGAGTAACCTCCTCGGTTCAGGGGCTGGGAGTTATAAAGCGTCTCCATTGTTATTTGAGGAACGTGGGTCTGGCAGGGGGAACGCAAACTTCTCTGTGTTCTTGTGCTTTCTCAACTGGTATCCCATGTACATTCACTTTAGAGAACAATGCCATTTCTTGGATCATTCTAGTTCCCTGAGAAGCTAGGAGTATAATCGTATGTTGATACATATCATACATATGATAATTCAGTGAAATAACTGGAAGTGTTTATTTATTGGCAGTTTGCTTATCCCTGAGCTGCGTTCTACTCTTTTTATTTTTTTACAAGCTAAGTTAAAAATGCAACATAATGAGAAAAGACAACCTGTGTGGGAAAAGTCAAGGAAAATAAAGTAACGGGAGAATAATGCAATGGCATTTTCTGTATGTGAATATTTTTTTTTAATGCCTTTCTACCACGAGCTTCCTTCTCAACAGCCTTCTCCGTGTTTCTTTCTCTTTTATTATTCATTCATTGGTTCGAGTAATACATTCATACTGTAATAGAGGTGAAAGGGGAGTTTAATTATATAATCTTGACAATGGCAATAGGATTAAGAAGTAATCCTCACTAATAAAGTGGTGTGGGTTAGAAATGAAGTGGAAATTGTCAGGGGTCTTCTACAGGACCTGGACTGCCCCAGCTTCTGCAGCTGTCTGCTTGCCCTGTAATTGAATGTCTGCGAGTGATTGAAAAAATGTTATTTCTCCTCTGGATTACATGCTAATGTACAGAGGGCAAAGGGAAGACAGCAAAAGAACACATAGCTGCTTATTTCATCCATTTGTGGGGGTGAGCTTTGGGAAATCATGGCAGTTCCGCAGCTATCTCATGCCCATCTGCAAACACAATGTATTTGTACGTTGGGAATAGAGGGCAAAGCTGCTCTGATCTCAGCAGAGCATCTCTTCTTTTGTCCTAGTGGCACACATTGAGATTGATGCGAGATTAAGGACCATCACCCTCCTAACAATCGATGGAAATGACAATTCATCTGAATTTTTTGTCAGTTATTCTCACGTTGATTACCTGAACGTGTGTACCTCATTTATAGATGCTTTATTAAAACAAAATTGTCTGTGTCACTTGCATATCTTCCACTGTTTTATGGAAGTCAGATAATACTGCAGCCAAGCGACTTCATTTCCTTACCTCTTAATCAGCTGGATGACAAACCTAACCTGTTTTCTTTCTGTATGTGTTAGTTTATATAATAGGTTCTGCATTGTCAGGTCTATGCCGAACCTATTGTTTTCAGTAGTAGTCAGATTTGTCCCTGTGATAAGCCCTGTGGAGATGTGATTATTCCAATAAAAATTCATTCAGTTGGAAACCAACCCTCCAGCTGTTTACTCCCACAGTCCCCGAGCTACACTAACACTGTATGGAATCCTTGAACAATATTTAACGTGGAATCAAAAGCATCTTTAAAACATTTCACTGTAGGCTCTATAACATTGTGTAACCTGAACAATAGATTTCTAGCAGCCATGAGGGAACACTTTGCAGTTAGACAACTTTGAGCCTTGACTGCTATGTTCATCTTTGCGGAAAGCTATCGAAACTCTGCGGTACCTAAAGAACACATCTGACAGTAAGGTTTCAAGTGTTCACGTGTGCGCTCGCTGTATTGCACATAACAGAAGGTATGCAACGCTCGAAGTTTCTCGAAAGGAAAATCCGGCGGAGTAAAAACTGCATACTGCCATGCTCAAGCCAGCTCTGGCACGTATAACGTGTGCATCCGTTTGCAATTGTAGCTGCTTCGATGTTCGGCAGCACAGAGACACTGCAAATCTATTACATATGTTCTCTTGTGGGATAAAAAGCGTTTTGCTTTTTAAGGCAGAGCTATGCTCTTTGCTTTATTTGTTTTAATGTTCTAGGCTTGAAAAGCAAATAATTTGCACTCGTATACTTTTCCGTTTGGCATATTTGTTGGTGTTTTCACTCTTTGGCAGGTCCAGTTGCCCTAAGCACGCCAGCTCAGCTTGTGGCACCCTCCGTAGTAG
>NW_009632893.1:3170-5709 GCF_000690535.1 Cariama cristata | reverse complement strand
GCTTTCCATCACTCTCTCTGAGCTGTACTTTGAGGTGGATGAAGAAGATCCCAGTTTTAAGAAAATCGACCCGAAGGTAAGAGATCATTGACCCTGAGCTCTGAGAGATGATGACAAATTACCCAAGACCTTTAATTCTTCATTCGACTTCCTCTGTTGGTCCGCAGTGTTCCCGCTTTAATAAGTTTGGGGCTGACAATATATGTTACTGAACTTCACGTAGGTGACACCTCCTTTCCTCCTCCTTTTTCTCCCCCTCCCACAATTCGACCCTACTTGAATGTTAATTAGCTTGCTGCGAATAAAGCTCCAGGGAGGCATCTTAAATAAAGACATCTTGAATCACAGGCCTGTGTGAATACTGGAAAGTTCAACAAGGCTTTTAGCCCAAATGCTTTGTTTTACTTTCCTATTTTTATATAATGCTGGTGTAACATAGCGCTAAACTTCCTACGCTCGTAAGTTTTCAGTGCTTCTGCATCGTATTATTCTGTAACAGATTTTACAGGGCCTGTTATTATTTATTGTGCCTAAGCAGAAAACATAATTGCCCTCTTAAAAGGCGTTTCTGAACTGACTTGCTAATTTCCACAAACTTTTATTTGCTCCGAGTTACTTGATTACTAGTCTGTTGTTTAAAATTGGTAACTTTCAGTAAAATTCCCATTTCAGAGACAGTATATTGTGTGATTAGCTTAATAAGGTTGCACTTGAATGTTTTCTACAGTATTACAGCAACATTTCAAAAGTGTGACACGATTGGTAAATATTCTCGCGTCCCAATTTAAGCACAGTGATGCTCTTGGTTTTTTAAATATCTGCTTAATATTGAACAAGGTAGTAATTTCTTTGTGAAGGGGGAAAAAGTCACTGGAAGGAGTAGTGGTTTTCTGCTTGTCTGTAGAGAATACCTTGTGTGTTAAATGCCGGTTCAGGTCTTTGTTCCTATGGAGTAAATTGCTCGTCTGTATTAAAAATGGCATCAGTGGGTCTGAAAGCTGGGATTATCAAATCCTATCAAGGAATAGATTTATTTTGAACACCACCGCTCTCAAATTCTTAGAACTAGAATTTAAGATAAGCAATTGACTAGAATTGTGATTTTAATGTGATACCATAAATGAGATTTAACTTTTCTTTTGGTCCTGAAGTATTTTTGAAATTTTTTGGAAGTTATTTCAAGTATGAGACAGCTCTTAAAATTTTGATATGCTTACTCCTTCCCTAGTGGGTTTTTTTTAAACATTTAATAGTAAAAAGGATATAAATATAAAATGTAAAGAAAGTTTGGTATGTTACTGTATTACATTTTCCATCTAAAATGTTCTGCTTTGTATCGCATTAGCATGAGAAGAGTCTTACAGATCTGCATTATTCTGCATTTTTGTTTTCCATGTTTAGCACGTAGGGCATTTGAGTACAGTTAGCCAGCCTTACCGCTCCTGTTACATGTTTTATGGGAACACTGACATATAACATATATTCAGCTTGCTTTCTCCTGGTTTCGAGTATTTGGTAGTGGCTGCTTTCTGTAGGCATTCCGGTTTGATTTGACTGCGTCTTTAATTCTGTACCTGAGAGATTTTAGTTGGGTTGCTATAAAAGGAAGAGTTGGTTATGTGAAATATAGGCTACACCTCTTACATTCTACTCGTGATGCTACTTTGGCTGGAGGTCTTAAAAGAAAAAAAAAAAAAAAAGACCTTTTGTAAGGTCTCTTGTGAGTGGCGGGGGGGCTTACACCTCTTACATTCTACTCGTGATGCCACTTTAGCCGGAGATATTAAAAGAAAAGACCTTTTGTAAGGTGTCTTGTAAGTATGGGAGGGGGCTAAAAATCCGATCTGAATATTTTTATTTTAAAAAACAAATAAGCTTACAAGGCAGCCCTCTGTTAAGCATTAACGCCTCCCTGCCCCACCCTCTGTGTAAGTCCCTGTACCTCGGTCGCCGTGCCTAGAGCTGCTGGAGAAAAAGCCCCTTGGAGAAGGAAACAAACCCCCGCCCAAAAAAATCCTAATCTGCTGTAGCTCAGAAGGCCTGTTTAATTAATGAGGCTTCATCTGTTTGATAAATTTAAGTTCTTTGTATATTTAACTAAACTACTGAAAAGAAAACACTGTGACAAGTTGCTGGAGCAAAACCTGCCGTAGAGATAGCATGGGCAGCGATAAGATAAGAGTTTGTCCGCTTCCCCCGGGCTGCTTTCAGAAGGAAAGGGTAGCCCCGCCGGCTAAACCCACTTCGCCAGGTGAGCCGGGGAAAGCCCTCTGATGACTTGACAAGAAACTTGTGAAACAGAGCCGGGCTTTAGCGTCAGCCCGGGCTGGGAGAGGCTGGGGGTAAGGCACCTTCGGGGGCCGGGGCCGGGGGTGCCCGCCTGGCCCTGGGCAGGGTCTCCCCGGGCTGCCCTCCGACTTGGTCATTTCGTTTTTAACTTTAAAGAGAAAAAACCAACTCAGATTGGAATAGCTATTTCTTTCCGGATCCGTCCACAAAGAAACGGAAGTAGTCCTTTGGGGCAAGAACGTACATTTTT
>NW_009632893.1:632-3069 GCF_000690535.1 Cariama cristata | reverse complement strand
CCCCCGCCCCCGAAAGGACTCGCTCGAAATGCTCCCAGCCGGCTTTAAAATCTTTCGGGCGGCTCCAGCAAATAACGGTAACGGGTTTAAAGCTTAAAAAGGCGTTCCCGATTTAAAAAAAAAAAATAATCCTGCAAATATTTCTAAGTGGTCCTGAGCAAACTCAAAGGAATAATCGCTACGGCACGAAATGCAAGGAATCGGGGAGAGCCTGGCTTTGGGAGAGGGGCACCGGCGGGTCTTAACGGGGGACCGGGCGCTTTCCTTGCCGGTTTGCTTATCTGCTCGTCTGGCTACGCCCCGGTGCGATTTTATGCTGTACTTAAAAATCCAGGGAAAACAAATGTTTGTTTTAAAAAAAACCCCAAACGACTGGTTGCTCTAAAGCGCATTAATTATTCAGGGTAGATCTGTATTTCCTTCGTGTCAAACGGCTAGCGCGTTCGCTCCGGGAAACGAAAGCAAAGAGCGATGAATTTTTAAAACTACATAGAAGCGCTGGAGATTTATCAGGGGGGGGAAAAGGGAAGAAAAGTAGAAGGGAAAAAACCAAAGGTGAGGACCGTCGGGTAGGAAACGGCATGCTCTAATTCTGTCTGAATGCCGGCGAGCTGCTCCGCGACGCTCCATATATTCCCAGGATTTAGAGGGGAAGCTTAAAGTCATAGAAATATAGCAGATGTTGTCACATGCTGAACTACGGAATATGTAAGATTTTTTTTTTTTTTTTAGATGCACTGTTTTCGTAGAGATTAGGGGGAAGTTAGAAAACGTCAACGAATAAGCCAAGCGAGGCTTCGGCTAGGTGTTGCGTTCAGACTATCTTTACGGCTCGTCTTTCCGTTTCTTTAAAAAATTTTACTTCTGAGGTTCAGAAAGAATCTACTTGCCTGATTTTAAGAACCATTCACGAAAAGTCAGCGTAAAGTTAAAGTAATATTTTTATTACTATTTGCAACAAGTCAGTTGTGGGGCACATAATCTGACCTTGGCACCGAAATACATTTAACATCAGTAAAACTTTTTTTTTTTTAAAGGGAGATTTGTACATATAGTTAAATAATTTTTCACTTGGTGACAACATTCAGGCAAACAAGAGAGAGCATAAGAAAAGGACTATACACGGATCGGAAAATGTACCTTTCGGGTTTCGTTTTGTAGTTGCAAAAGTCCGATTGCTTCTTTTTTTGTGACCTTTTTAAAAAAAAAATTCACATCGGAGGACGGGAGGAGAGGCTCTTCCCTTCTTCCCTGCAAGGCGGTGAGAGTTTATGCCGGCGAAAAAAAAAAGTCTGCAAGTTTGTTTTCGTTTTTTTTAAAAGGCCGAGCTGCAGGTGGGTGGCGGGGGCGCGTTGCTTTCGCCGCCTCTGTCCCTCGTCGTTTGCGTTAAATAAAAAGTTTTTGTTTGTTTGGGGGTTTTTTTTTGTTCTTTTTTTTTAGGCGCTGTTGTTGTTTACGGAGGGGCGCGGAGGAGGGGGGGGGAGTATAGGGTGTTAACCCTATAGCTTGTCGAGGCTTTTGGGATTGGTGAGGATTTCCCTGGCTAGCCTCCAGGTCTGTTTGGCAGCGCTTTCCAGGGCCGAGTGGGGTTTGCCCTGAAAGAGGTCGAGGTTGGGCAGGAAGTAGTGCGGGCAGCGCCGGCACTGCAGGCAGGAGATGAGCTGGAGGAGGATGCCGTTCAGCCGGTCCCCCAGGCACGCCTCGTCCCAGTCGGTCTCCCGCGGGTGTTTCTCGCACTCGTACAGCAGCAGCGTCTTCATGTGGTAGTTGTTGAGGGGCTGCCCGGGCAGCTCCAGGTGCCGGTCCCGCAGCGTCTTCAGCACCGAGAGGCACTTGTTCCTGCAGCCGCCCATCAGCAACCGGTTCTCGGCCTCGCCGAACTGCAGGACCCAGGCGTCGCTTTCGGCCGAGCTCTGCTTGCCCGTCAGGGAGTAGCACTCCTTGGAGAGGAGGTTGAAGCCCTCCGCCTTCACCTCCGCCACCCGGTTGGGGCCGGGCCAGGGGATGTGGGGCATGGGCCACTGCGCCGCGCTGCGCGGCCAGATCCCGGTGCACTTGAAGGCGGGCGTGATCTGCACCACGTACCGCTCCCGGATGCGGAGCTTCACCTCGCTGGTGTCCGCGATCATCTTCACCACGTCCCGGTAGCTGCACTTGTCCACGGCCTGGGCCACCAGCGTCTGGAAGCGGGAGCGGATCTTGCGGGCGGAGAGGTAGCCCGAGGCGGGGAACCTCCACCCAGAGGCACATGCTGCGCTTGCGGCCGTCGCTCAGCTTCAGCACGGCGCAGCCCGGCAGGGAGCCGTCGTCCACGAAGTTGAAGACGCCCATCTGGTTGAGGTAGAGGACCACCTCAAACTCGGTGGGCGAGATCACCTCCAGCCCCTCGTAGCGGGCGTCGATCTCGCTCAGGGAGCTGATGAAGCGCGGCTCCTGC
>NW_009632893.1:0-267 GCF_000690535.1 Cariama cristata | reverse complement strand
AGCCCCTCGTAGGGGGCGTCGATCTCGCTCAGGGAGCGGATGAAGCGCGGCTCCTGCACCTCCACCTCCTTCAGCACGTCCGACACCACCTTGCACACCTCCCGGATGGTCTTGGCGATGGCGGCCTTGCGGGCCTGGCACCGCTCCGTGTAGTATTTGTTGAGCTGGTACACCAGCTTGGCCTGCGCGGCGATCATGTTGGGGCACAGGTCCGGGCTGTACACCGGGCTCTCGCAGTACGTTGAGGGATCCAATGCTTTAGCGGTG
>NW_009632892.1:6069-6813 GCF_000690535.1 Cariama cristata | reverse complement strand
TTGTGTAAAAAGAGCTTACACTAGGTTCCCCAAGAAGTGGAAGGGTTCATGTACAATAGGAATCATACAGCCTGCGTTTTTCCTATTGCCCAGAAGTGAGGAAGAAATTCTAGGAATACCCTTATAGGAGAAATACAGAAAGAGACAAAGAAGGGAATTAGTAGTGGGTGGGAGTCAGAAATGGGGAGACGATGAATGGCCACCAGAAAGCATTACCGAAGCTTATGGTCCCGCTACTTGGGCTCAGGACAGCAGTTGGGGGATATAGGACTCCCATTTACATGATAAATAGTATTATACGATTGCAAACCATCGTAGAAATAATAACCAAGAAAACAGCAAGGGCTCTTGAGATGATTGCCCAACAACTTTCTCAAACTCGAGCTGTAGTATACCAACATCGCCTGGCACTAGACTATTTACTAGCCTCTGAGGGCGGACTGTGTGGAAAGTTCAATAACTCTGAATGTTGCCTACAAATAGACGATAATGGACAAGTTATAATAGACATAGCTCAGGACATTAAGAGAATAGCCCATGTCCCAGTTCAGAAATGGAATTCTATGTTAGACGGATCAGGATAATCTTTTTGGAAAGGCGTGGTGGAAGAAATTGGGATTTTTCCTGCTGTATTCAGAGGCAGGACTATTGTTTCTGCCATGTCTAATTCCCTGGTTCATACGACTAATTATCTCAGTAGTACAGGGAACGCACGAATCAATAGATTAAAGGACAAGGTGAGGG
>NW_009632892.1:0-5726 GCF_000690535.1 Cariama cristata | reverse complement strand
CTGCACACACAAAAGACATCTTAAACTCATTTTAATATAAAGCGGGTCTAGGTCATGACTATGTATAGGCGTACTAATCAATCAACTAAACATTAACGAATGTACGCAATAAAAAGCGGGGAAAAACGCTTGACAGTCTGCGATTAGGAGGAGTACAGACTCCCCATGCACCCAGGGCTGCTTGCTTCTCTCTCATTACCATATTAATAAAACTTTTTTTATCACCATATTAACAATACTTCTATCACCAATATATCAGATGGTGTATTTATAACACCTACAAGCCCCTCCTTTCACAAGGTGGCTTTGCTGAAGGCACCTGCGGGCACATCTCAGCCCGTGGCACGCACGCAGCCCCGCAGTCCAGGTGGCATGCCAGGTTTAAACGCACATCATCCACTGACACCTCCACCAACACTTGCACGGCCATTTGGAAGCTGCTCTGATGGCAGTGCCAGCGCTCATGGCCCTGCAGCGTGGAGCTCTCCATGGCCAAGCATGCCTGCAGGAACTCTCAGCACAGTCCAGGTGCTGGTCAAAGCCCTGGGTGTCCTGCTCTGCACTTACCCGTCGGCCCGAGTTCCGACTGAACTCAATGAAGATGTGGCCCACCACATGCCGTGCTCAGCAACACTGGGAGCTGCAGCTGAGCAGCTCCGTGATGAACTCCAGACCTGCCAAGTTACCACCCCGTACAAAAGACCGGGTAAATGGTTTCACAGAGCTGTGTTACCCCCTTGTGAGGGAAAGGGCATTGCTCCTGGTTGCAGAAGTACGTATTGACTCCTTTTGACCGTTGCTCCAGAACTGCTCCAGGAGAAAGGAAAACAGAGCATGTGAGAGTCTGCAGCAGGGACGGCATCTTGCATCCATGCCCAAGCCTGCTTTAAGGACGGTCCCAGGCTTAACAGGGCTCAGCCCAGGACCAGATCTGGATCCGATGGCAATCCGTGCTCTTGAGGTGTCTGGATTCAAACACCCCACCGTTTCTCTCCTCCTCCCCATCGCACCTTCTCCTCCTCAATGGCCCCTTCCCCCCCTGCATTTCTCACTGCAGACCCTTCCCTTGCCACGTACTTGCTCTTTCAGAGCAGGGATTTTGATCCCAGAGGAAAGCAGGGGAACAGATGCCATGGCAAGAGACACGGGAGTTCCTCCACACAGCACTGCTGCGTCCTGCCAGAAGAAACCTCCCGGGCTTCCCATGCTCCCAGCAGTTTGAGATGCCCAAGGCCTGATCTCGCTGCGGGCTGACGCCTGCCATGTTCCCTCTGAGGTCACATGCAGGCATCGAAGGTCACTCCCAGGCCCTGCCCCTGGGACCCCAAGCCAAAGAGCTGACGCTCACCACTGCAGACAGCGCAGAGGACCTGACCACTCCCCACCCAGCTCAGCACGGCACGCATTGCGAGTAGCGTCATTCCCACGAAGGGGATGGACCGCAGGGCTGCCGAAAAGGCAGGGACAGAGGGAAAAAGAGGGTCAGTCAGAGACATGGGAGACTGGGGACCATCCCTGTCAGGGCTGGGATTGCTGGGCTATGTGGGACTTGCCAGAGGGCATCGGGAGGGTTGCCTTCCCCAGGGAAGCCCTTCGGGATAATGGGGAGGACAGTGGCAGGCAGAGACCCCGGCAGCTTTGGCTCCAACAAGTTCCCACCCTTTGGGAACTGGAGTCAGGCTGAGAAGGCAAAGTTGCCAGACAGCCCTGGCACGGAGGAAGGAGGCACAGCAACTCCATAGCCCCACAGCACAACACAGAGCATTTAGGGAGGGGGAGGTTCCCTTCTCCCAGTTATCACAGACCCCTACCCAAACCAGCAGGCCAAGGGTGCCACACTGTACCTGCAGGCCTTTTTGCCTAAGGCGAGGACCACAGTCTCATCAGGGACCTTCCCCATCGCCTTCAGGTGGCTCTGGAGCGCGGACAAGACAAAGTGGAAGTGGGAGCAGGCCAGAGCCACCACGACATCACTAGCGGCCTGTCACGGTCCACTCAGTAATGGACTCATCATGGTTCGTTAAACTCCGGTCTTGAAGTGCAAAAAAAAAACCCAAAAGGCGAAAACGCCAAAAGGGGTTTTGTTTCAATCAAATAGTGTAACTTTATTATGTTGCCCGCAAAGCGACTTGCGATAGGTAAAAAGAGTGAAGAGGGAAAGAAAAGGTAAAGTAAAAGGAGAGAGGGAGAGAATTATAGCTACCACCACGGGTCCAAGGCGTCCCTATGGTCCCAGGTCCGGCGGCGTCCCGTTGGTCCTTCCGATCGTCGCAATCTCCATCAGGGAAAGCTTCCCAAACTTTGGTTGTTAAGGAGCATCTTTTATGCTGAGCAAAACACCTTGCGCCCTCCTCTGTCCCATGGACCACTGCCAACCTCCGACTTCCCTCCACCTCCCCAAACAAGACTTCTGTGCATCCTCAAGGAGGAGTGTCTTAGGCGTGGTTTTCCTTGGAGGCGGGTAGCCTTCGGCTAGGATGTGTGTTTTTCCTATTATAATGAGGAAAGTTCACCTAAGGTTCAAGTTTTCTTGATTGTTCCTCAGACATCTGACATCCATCTTCTTTGACGGCAGCTATGGGTTTTTATCTCGGCCGTTACTTTCAGTCCCAGGTAGTGGAGAACAGTACAGTGTTTTCTCGTACCGTGCAGTCTTCCCTTTTCGGATGTTGGCGTCCTTGTATCATCTCCAAGTTTCTATTGACGATGTTGAGACATTACTGTTCTTTCGGGCCAACTCTCACACAGACATCTTCACGTCATCTGTCACACCCTGCAAAAGCATCACAGGTTAAACACTCCCGAGAAAAAAGAGGCATTTGGACAAGCTGAATGATCCCATCTGCTCTGTGAGAATTGTGAAGGCAGTTGTGCTCAGGGCCAGGTGGCTGCCGCCACTTGTACCCTGGAGTAGGCGAGCAGCTCCCTGGCCAGATGAGGGAGGCTTTTCCCCAGCACAGCCCTGTGCCCTTGCCCCCTCTCCCTCTCCATGGAGATGCCAGGAACAAACTGTCACAGACTGCCTGCAAGACGCTCTCCAGCGCCCAGTGTGTCTCCACTCGGTCACCCTGAGGACAGACCACAAAAGGGAGTGATGGGACTTGCTTTGCTCTCGTTCCCAGGGAGCCACGAGACAGACCCTCTGCCCTCCACATCATCTGTGTGACATGGGTACGCGGTACGAGCTGCAGGCATTGGTCAGGACAGCCGCGGGGAAAAGCAAGATCTTCCGTGGCGCCTCTGACACTAGCAGAGAGCTAGGCAGGGAGATGACTCCACCGGGGTAAAAGGCCTTGCAGGAGGCTGGGAGGTCACTCCCGAGGATGAGGGACGGCAGAGGTCAGAGCGAAAGTGCCAGGAGAGGAAGAGTGTGGTTGTTCACTCAACTCCTGCCCAGGCTGTGGCTAACCCAGCTCATGCTGTGGCCTTTTACCCTGGTGGAGTCATCTGGCCATCTGGGACAGGTGGCCAGAAAGAGCTCAAGGACCATGATACAGCCGTTATCACCTGCAGATTGCTGTCTCCAGCAGTCATTATCTTTTGTGTGGCAGTTCCCTCAGAATCCGCTAACTTATGGAAATGGTATAGACTACACCTCCAAGCTGGGGGGGTATAAAACATCAGCTTACTCAGAAAGCTTTTGACGTGACTCCAACAGCAGCTGAGCTGCTGACGTTCTCGTGCTTCCCGCTGTGGTACAGGAGACGCCTGCACCATGCCGGAGAAGGAAGGAGGAACACTCTCACTGTCAGCTAGGTAACTATTTATTTTTATGCTCATAGGTGCACCATATTAACAGTTACGGATTGTAAGTTACGCAACCTGATGATTTGACTGGTGACGAAGTGACTTCATGCTATAAACTAGTCTGGGCAAAAGGGAATTGAGCCTCTGTTTGTCATGTTTTTTCGTCATATTTCTTAACGAGCTCATGAAATAAAGATTAAAACACAGAGTACGTTGCCTGTAAATTTGAGAGATCTAAATGGACAACGACAAAGGGGAAGGCATGGGAGCAAGACCCTGCCCCACGGAGGGGAAGCCACAAGCACCCTGCACCCTGGGCCACAGCATTGCTTTTCACCCAGGCAGGAGCCCCAGTGCTGGAAGCTGCTGGGGAAAGAAGTGGTGGCATTAGTCCAGCTTGAGTGGCAGGATCAGCGCTTGGGGACAAAGCATCTGCAGGAGGGCCAGAGGTGCCGTCAGGCGAGATACTCCTCATCCACAGCACCCGGGGAAACCAGGGGCATGGAGGGGAGCTCTCAAACCACCCCTTGCCTCACCTCATGAACTTGCAACTGCTTTAGCAGAGAAGTCCCGATGGCTGCAAAGGTAGTGACGGTTGCAGAGACAGTCCCCATCGCCCTGCCTCTGTCCTCAGAACATGCAGGTCTGGGCTGGGAACTCGGGCATGGGCAGAGAGCTGGAAGAAAAGAAAGAAGTGGTTTTGCTGGTTGCAGGGCTTCACACCAGGGAGAGGTGAGGCTCTGCCCAACCTCCCCCAGCACTACCAGACGGTGCTGGGCTATACTGGCAAGAAGGCAGTCAATGGGACCAGAGGAGGGAGTCTGCCCCTCACTGCAGCACTGGGAAGACCACCCTGGGGAATGGGCCCGTTCTGGGCTCCCCAGTGACACAACGGGAGCAACGTGCTGGAACGAGTCCCGCAGGGGTTTGCGCTAGATGACCTTCAAAGGTCCCTTCCCACCATAACTATTCTGTGATCCTATGACCCGAGGCAAAGTGGTCTCAAAGGGGCTGACCTGGCCTTTGCCCTCTGCATTTTCTTGCCCTGGTTTTCTCCAAAGAGCAGGCTTCTGCCTGTGTTTGTGTGTGCCCTCCCCTATGTCTCCTCCAAGAACATTTTCTCCCGTTCTCCAGACAGGACCAAACTGGGCAGAAACTGGAGACTTCCAACTCGTTAGACCCATCTATGTCATGAAAGGAGAAAGGAGACTCGTATTCAAATGGAATATCCTTTTGCTGTCTGCTGGTCTGTGGATGGGCACGGGAAAGCTGGCCTTCCTAGAAGGTTTCGCAGCTCAACTCCAGGTGAAAGGAGGGCCAGAACTGCCATCTCTACCACAGTAGGAAATGCACACCTATCCAAGTCCTTCACGCTACTAGGCAGGCATAGGATTGCATGTGGGTTCGGAAAGAAATTTCCATACAGTCCTCCAGTCTTTATGAAAGGGTGGGTATGTGCTCCTCTATTGGGTTTTTTGGTTGTGGGGCTATGTGGGGGGGGGGTTTACCCCTTAAGTCAGGACGCAGGCGAACTGAGACAACTTGCTGTTATCTGACCATAGTTTTCCGTGCTGGGTTGTCTGACTATGCCTACAGAATAAGGGAGGGGGTAAGGCTGGTGCTGCACCCTGGAAGAGAGGTATGTCTGCAGACGACAGTTCTGGAGCTTGTGAGTAAGAGGAGGACAATCTGGCCCGTGGTTTGGTACCATGTGGGTCACAGTTTGTCAGGTGTTTTCTGTGTTTAGACTGGCCTCTTAGGCAAGCTGTGGTTTGCATTCTGGGCAGCAGGATGCAGGTGAGATTTCTGTGCAGCTTATTCAGCTTTTTGGAGATGACCCCAGAGGGTACATGAAACAACTGCTTCTTTGCCAGAGTATCGTTCTCGAGGATTTTTCATCAGTCTGCTTTGCTGTGTGAATCTGGGGGTGTCACCGTTTAAGGTTGGATCGCACTTAAAGCAGGTGGTAGATGCTCTCT
>NW_009632891.1:5340-6203 GCF_000690535.1 Cariama cristata | reverse complement strand
TCATAGAAGGAGATCGGGTTAGTCAAGCACGTCCTGCCTTTCATAAACCCGTGCTGACTGTGTCTGATCACTTGGTTGTCTTGTATGTGTTGCATGATGGCACTCAAGATGATCTGCTCCGTAACCTTCCCTGGCACCGAGGTCAGGCTGCCAGGCCTGTAGTTCCCTGGATCCTCCTTCCAGCCCTTCTTGCAGATGGGAGTCACGTTTGCTGACCTCCAGTCAACTGGGACCTCCTCGGTTAACCAGGACTGGTGATAAATGATGGAAAGTGGCTCAATGAGCACTTCTGCCAGCTCCCTCAGCACCCTTGGGGGTTTGGTCCCATAAACTTGTGTATGTCCAAGTGTTGTAGCAGGTCACTAACCATTCCCCTTGGATTATGGGGGCTTCATTCCGCTTGCCATTTCTGTCTTCCAGCTGAGCGGGCTGGGTACCTGGAGAATTGGTCTTGCTACTAAAGATTGAGACAAACAAGGCCTTAAGTACCTCAGTCTTTTCCTCATCCTTTGTGACTATGCTTCCCCCTGCAAAAGGATTCAGAGTCTCCGTAGCCCTTCTTTTGTTACCGATCTATTTATAGAAACATTTTTTATTGTCTTTTACCGCAGTATCCAGGTTAAGTTCTACCTGGGTTTGGCCCTTCTGATTTTCTCCCTGCATAGCTTCACGACATCCCTTTAGTCCTCCTGAGGTGTCTGTGCCTTCTTCCAAAGGTCATAAACTCTCCTTCTTTTCCTGAGTTCCAGCCAAAGCTCTGTTCAGCCAGGCTGGTTTTCTTCTCTGCTGGCTCATCTTTTGGCACATGGGGACAGCCTGCTCCTGCGCCTTTAAGGTTTCCTCCTTGAAGAATGACCAGACTT
>NW_009632891.1:0-5271 GCF_000690535.1 Cariama cristata | reverse complement strand
TTAAATGTAGACCGTGAGCCCATGGGCTGAAGTTGTGGGTGGAAGCCATAATCTGGGCAGAGGCATTAAGACCTGTTCGTGCATTCAAGGCCTTTATAAGTTGGTTTGTGGCTTATCATCTCCTTGTAAATACCTACAAGGTTGTAGTAAGGCACAACTCATCTAATTTTAGATGTCAAAGTAGATGACACATCTGTGTCTGAATTCTTGGTCTGGGGGTCTGAGTGTCTTTTTATAGTCAATGGAGAAAAACAAGCAATTCTGCAGTCTGTTTCACCTGATTCTGATACATTGCAAAGAGCAAGATGAACTAATTGTGCAAACGTCCACCTCTCCCCACTGGGTGAACGTAGTCTAGATGACTGACTCTGGCCAATACCTCTACAAGGCTGACAGTTTTACTAAAGTGATTTGAGTTTCACTCCCAATATCATGTCTATATAAAAGCTTCCTCCATGTCTGGATGTGATGAAAGATAAAGATTCTTTTGAAGATCGATTCACCATTTCCCAAGGAAGGTATTTGACGTGAGAGAATGAATTACGTTGCTTAGGCAGTCCTACCTGCATGAAATACTGTGGGTTGCATGAAGCAAATTTTCAAGGCCTCTTTCACTTTCTCATTCCTCAAGGTGTAGATGAATGGATTTAGCGAAGGTGTGACCACTGGAGTCAACACATTCACAACCTTCTTGATATCAAGACAAGTCTGCGAAATTCTCATGTACATGAATATGGCACTGCCCTAGTACAGAGAGGCTACAGAGATATGAGCACCACAAGTGGAGAAAACCTTTGGTATTCCTGAGGCACATGTGATTTTCAGCAGAGTGGGGAGGATATATATGCAAGAGATGATTGTGCTTGTTAATGAGCCCAATAAAACAATGATTGCTGTCACAAAGACTGCAAATTCTAGAAAGCTTCTTTCACTGCAGCTAGGTTTCCCTGCCTCACGTAAATGCCAGAAATGCCATAATAAAGTCCAGATTGTTCAGACACAGACAAGTGAGTGGGAATATTTGCCAAATAAGGCAGATGCAGAAGATTTTCCTCTTTCTCCTTATTTCTGATGAAAGCAAATCTTCTTCTGAATACAAAATCTAAATTAAGAAATATTTTTAGTTAAAATTTAGTAGAATTTTCTGCAAAATCAAAACTGGAAAATCAAGCGCTACATAGAGAAAGCGTCTTATTCTACACCTGGTGTTGCCCTTGTTGGTGTTTTCCCCTATTTGTTAATTGAAAAACAAACCCAATACAGTCAAACTCATGTTAAAAGTTAAAGACATAGTGGCCCTTATCACTGTCTTACATAGGTCAACATAATAATCAGTAAGCCATATACATATATGATCTGTGCATTTATTCTTTTGTGTCTAGGAGGATTTGCTTGGATGGTTGGCTTTTTATCTTTTCTCCCCTCAGTAAAATTGACCTGAAATGCTTTCCTCTGCCTTCTGTATAGATTAAATCAAACTTATGTGTGTCTTTCTTTCCTTAAGAGCCAAATAGTTTCCCCCATCTGTCTTAACATAACTAATTAGGCCTAAACATGAAATGTTTCTTTCACCTCCACCAGGCACCCAAGAGGGCTGTCAAGAGCCTGGTGAATCTTTCTGCTACCTCTCTCACACATAGCACACTAAGGCAATTGCCTAGCACATGTAGCAACTTATTTACCAGGATTGTCTACAGATGATTCTGCCATGGTTCATCTGGGTGGACGAGGTAACCTGCTGAGTGCCAGGCTAGCCTCACATACTATGAATACATAGACTAGGTCAGCCTCTCACTGACCGGTGGGCTCTTCTCCACGAGGCATGCGAATGATCATTTTTTTCCTCCAGTGCTCTCATGTGGGCTTTTTTTGTGCACGGAAGAGACCTCCCAGGAAGGAAGCCCCGAGGGGCCATATGGTTGTCCATCTGGTCCTTGAGGGGTGCTGCATGAGGCCTGGAAATGGTATTTTGACTACCATGTATGTGTTCATTTTCACATGTCAGAATGTTTTAGTCTCTGTATCTAGGACTTTTCCAGGCTTTTACAGAAACACTGTGGAACAAGTAGTTCCAGGAAGGAAGAACTGGAAGCTAAGCCATTCCCAAAAGAGTGTGCTAAGCAATAAGTTGTCAAAATTACTCTAACCATTGAATACAAGTCCTAGAAAGCTATGGAGGGAGGAAGCTAGCCAGAAAGCTAGTATGTCATTCATTCTTAAATCTCCTCAGCTGCACTACATTATTGACTAATATTTTTTGTAGATTTCTGAAAAGCAGATAAGAATTTGAAATCCCACATCCAGAGTTAGCATTTCCCGAGAGAGAACAGCAAAATTTAAAGGCGGTAAATTCTAAAGCCAAAGTGTTCGCTGTCTTTCAGTTTTGAGGAGTTTCAGTTGTCCTTATCAGGATTATTTAAAGATAAGGAAAGAGCATGCCATTCTTTATAAAAAGCTAAGTGCAGGGGTGAAGTCTTCCCTCATTTTTACACTTTCAATTTTAATCAGTAGCAGTGATTTTTGTATCAAAGTCTGGACAGGAAAGTGGGTGGAGGAAGGATAGTTAGGATAAACATTGTGACTGATGTGATATCATTCTGCATTTATTTTCTTAGACCTGTGTGCTGAATATTACCAACATGTCACCTCAAATGTATTTTCCAAGCTTCATGCAGTTATGCACACTCTGTGGCAGTGCAACTCTATATAAAATAGTCAATAAAAAGGAAAGGACTTGTGACAACTCCATTCAGCATACACTCACTTGATTTACACAAAGCTGAGTGAGAAGAGAACATGGTACGCTTACAGTACTGTGTTAATTTTGGCTGAGACAGAGTTAAATTTCATCAGAGTTGCTTGTATGGGGCTATGTTTTGGATTTGTGATGGAAACAGTGCTGATAACACAGTGATATTTCAGTTATTGCTGAACAGTAGTTGCACAGCATCAAGGCCTTTTGTTTTTCTCACATTGCCCTACCAGTGAGTAGGCTGGGGGTGCTCAAGGAGGTGCCAGGGGACACAGCTGGGACAGCTGACCCCAGCTGACCAAAAGGATATTTCGTACCATATGACATCACACTCGGCAATAAAAAATGGAGAAAAGAAGGAGGAAAAGGGGGATGTTCAGAGTTATGGAATTTGTCTTCCCAAGTAACTGTTACATGTGATGAAACCCTGCTTTCCTGGAGATGGTTAAACACCTCCCCATTGATGGAAAGTAGTGAATAGATTCCTTAGTTTGCTTTGCTCGTGCATGCAGCTATTGTTTACCTGTTAAACTGTCTTTATCTCAACTCATGAGTCCTGCCACTTTTACCCTTCCGGTTCCCTCCCCCATCCCACTGGGTGGGGGGATGAGTGAGCAGCTGTGTAGCACTTAGCTGCTGGTGAGGGCTAAACCACAACATGTATTGATGACCCTGACTTATAGAAGAAGACTTATGTTTCTATGACTACAGAAAGGTGTCTGAACAAGCACCTCCATCTGCATAGCACATTGTGCAAAACAAGCAAGTTATGCATCTGCCATTAAAACTCTCAAACATATATCCCAGATCATGATGGTGTAATAACAATATGGTTTGTAGTTGGTCATTTGCTGGCTAGTGGCCACTCCCCTTACAATAAAGAACATAGCTAACACTGAAATGGAAAAAAAACTTCTGGGAACACCATCACTGAATAAAATTGTTTAGTGCTATGACAGGAGACCTGAAACATTGTGCTAGCATCAACTGGTGAGTCACTGGCATCCAGCAAAGACAAGCCAACCAGTGTGGTACGTATATGCAGGTATGGAGTTAATGTTCACTGACCATTGTGTGACAGTTAAGATTCCCAGGCAGATATCAAGTAAATCAGAAAAGTCCTATAATTTTTTTTTGTGCAAGACCCAAAAGAACATTCTATCATTGTAGCCTTGTTCCATTTTACATTTGAACAAAGAAAATAATAACCCTCTCCACCGGTTCTCTCTACAAAGTTAATATTACTGTTATGCAGGGGCAAGGGCGGGGGAAAAAGCTTTTCTGCTGTTTTCTAGGTTTAGTTTGGGGTCTCCAGAAGTTTGCATTCCTCCCACCATGATCGTTTTGTGTAGGGATAGGAACATATCTATTCTTAGTGACCAGGGATCTGTTCACTGAAAAAGTGCTGTCACAGCACAGATTTCATTAACCACTTTGCAGGTCTCCCAATATCCATCAGTGGCTGATAGTTTATAATGCATGGTAATATGCTTTCCTGGGAGTAAACTGAGACAAAGATCATAGCATCATAATAGAATCATAGAATTATAGAATTATAGAATCGTAGGATGGTTTGGGTTGGAAGGGACCTTTAAAGATCATTTAGTCCAACCCTCCTGCAATGAGCAGGGACATCTTTTACTGGACCAGGTTGATCAAAGCCCTGTCCAACCTGACTTTGACCACTTCCAAGGATAGGGCATCCACAACTTCTCTGGGCAACCTATTCCAGCGCCTCACCACCCTCATCATAAAAAATTTCTTCCTTATATCCAATCTAAATCTACTCTCTTTCAGTTTTAAACCATTTTTCTTTGTCCTGCCACTGTATTCCCCAAGTTCTTCCCCTCAGTGCTGCTCTCAATCCATTCATCCCCCATTCTGAATTGATAGTGGGGATTGCCCCAACCGAGGAGTAGGACCTTGCATTTGACCTTGTTGAACTTCATGAGGTTCACACGAGCCCACTCCTCAAGCTTGTTAAGATCCCTCTGGATGGTATGCCTTCCCTCTTGTGAATCAACTGCACCACTCAGCTTGGTGTCATCCATAAACTCGCTGAGGGTGCACTCAATCCTACTCTCTGGGTTGCTGATGAAGATATTAAATAGCATTTGTCCCAGTATGGACCCCTGAGAGACACTATTCTTTAATGTTCCTCCTACCTGAGTGTTGTGACGTTACTCTATGGCTCTGCTCTCTGTGTAGTTAAAACCCAGGCCTGAAGAAAATTCTGATCTGAAACATAGGGCAGCTATGTCTAGAGGACTAGGGCCCACAAACTGCGTTTGCAAGGTGGATCTATGCAATCAAAACTATGCAATTATCTTTGATTTGATTTCCAAAAAGCCCCTGATTTCTTGATGAGAACACAGAAATAATGATTCTGATATTCTGCTACCTTCCCCCAGCTCCTCTGGTTCCCAAAAACCAGTTATGACAATAATGTGGAAAACATTGTGACCAAATTAACTGTACCACAAGACATGATGGGAATCATAGAATCATAGAATCATAGA
>NW_009632890.1:19333-64307 GCF_000690535.1 Cariama cristata | reverse complement strand
AAAACCTGGCCACGCAAACCCAGTACAATATGTCTTTATAATTTCAGCATCTGTCATTTCTAAAACAGCCGTTTTAAAAAACACAAATTCTCCTCACAACTCAAGATTTCCTGGAATTTTTCAGTCTTGCAGAGATGCCAGTCTCATTTCCATAGTAATGCAGTTTAGAGGTTGCAAAATAACAACACGAAGAATAAATTGTGTGTTTGCTCATGCTAGCTCTTGTTTTCAGGTCTTCATAAAGGCAGTCACTGCACCTCCGGCTGCATCTGCTCCAACAAATAACACAAACTTCTTGCTGGTGAGGCTGTTGAGTGTGTTCGGGTACTTTGTGTGTTTGGTCAGTCAAGTGAGACACGTTTGCTGCTTGCACAGGGACAAGCTGGACCTGAAGCATGCAAAAAACAGCTGCAAGTGCTGTTTTGTACAGTTTTGAACTCAGTTTCCCCAAGCTCTCTGCCCTAGCAGCACCCACAGAGGCTTTCGGGAGGGCTTGGGGCTCATCCCTGTTGCAGTTTCTTCTCTGCTGCTGTTGAGAAATGTCCGTTTTCTGGATGTGAATGGGTACCAGCAGCACCTGGAGAAAAGGAAATGCAGCCTTCAGAGAGCTTGCCTTGGGTACTCAGCATTTGGCAATGCTATGAGGTGGTGGTTGTAATTGTGTTCGGCATTGCAGGAGACATCGAATGGAGAGCAGGTATTTAGAGCTTTCCTGTGATCCTGTGATTTTCAGTCTTTGCACTCTGCCTGAAGGTGATTCTTTGGAAAAGTTAGAGATTAAAATTATTCAACCATTTCTAGAAACATGGCTAAGAAAAACAGGAAATCTGTTCCCCCCCCCTCCTTCTTGGTGAGCCCAACTATATCATGGGAATTTTCATTTTTTAAAAAAATCAGCCAAAACCTCTAACTGTCATTTACCTCCCTGTCATTTCATCTCTCTCTGGCAAGACAAGATGGCCTTAAGGTGAGAGTAGAAGTTTCTTACAGTCATTACCAGGTTTCTTCTCCCAGTATGCAGCGCTGGTCTCTGCGTAACAGGGTTTTGGGCTCAGGGCCTGCAGTTCTGAATGGAGATGCTGAAAATGAGCAACTGGCAATGTGAAAGGGTCCTTCTGCATTTAATATCCTCAGTACAGTACAGGGCAGTGGGCAGCAGTGTGTGCCCAAAGCATGGCAGCTTGGTGTAAACCATGTTCTTCTCCCAGCGTATCAGTATTGTGGGACTGTATCACACCTGGTCACCATCATTTGAGGTCACTCATGCTCATCTCCAAGCACTGTGATGTATTTCTGAACGCGCAGTGACTATTCAGGTGCTTTCTCCAGCCTCAGTAAGCGGTGAAGCTGCAGTCAGCAATACATGCAAAGCCACATGCTTTGTCACCCAGAGTGAGCCTAGTACCTTGCTGACTGCAAGAGCTATTTGGCTTCTTCACAGGTTAATTCATGGCTTTGCAGGATCATTTCTTCTGGTGTTTGGCTGTAATCACACAACTTGCAAAGGGGATGACTGCTGCTGACCTGCAAGCTCCAATGTGCTGGAGGTGGCCAGGCTGCATCCTGCCATCTCATGACACCACTGAGTGACAGCCTGGGACAGCGCAAGCATCCTGCCCAGGCTGCAACCTTTCATGTAATCAGATGAGATGACAGCCGTAAACCAAGCAGCACATGTTGATTTTTTTTTTTTTCCCCATTCTCCGTGCTTTCTCTCTTTGCCTTGAAAAATACATGGCTCCATTCCCATATGCCTCAAAGTGTTCAAACATGATCGAGACATTCTTTTGGAAGACTTGTCAACCTTACATCTCCATAAATTACTGCTGGTTTCATCGCTTATCTCTTTTGGCTAAATTTCTCTGATTTTTCAAAGTACATGCTTGACTAGAGTCGGCTTGCCATTTAAATGGTACTTAATTTAAATATCAGCAGACTCATGTGGGTTTATTTAGTGGTATGAAATGATGATCAAGCCAACATGTCAAGCAGCTCATCCTAGACAGGCAGTGCTCCCCACTGAGGGTTTATCTGATCTGCGTTGGTTCAAGTTTGTGTTTTATTTCTTTTGTGTCAGAGAAATTTGTTGATCAAAAATGCTGATTCATCTTTGTCTTTATTTTAACTCGTGCTCCAGGGGACTTCTAATTTAATGTCAATGTGGTTTTTAGTTTAGCTGGAGAGAACTGGGGAAAAATATGGGTTGATTTATCTCTGCATTGGATCGTGCTGGTAAAAAAAGCCTGAGTTTTCAACGGTAACTTGTGATTTTTGGATGCCTGGCTCAGCACACCAAAGAGAGGCTTGATCCTTATCATAGGTGCCCCTAAGTTTGGGCCCTCTGAGTTGGCATTCATATTTGAGGATGCTATAATTTGTAATTCCTGTATGAATTAGGAACTTGCTTTTGAAATTGGGCATCAACCAGAAGTGACAATTTTTGTTACTTTGAGCAGATACTACTTGCGGACCGAGGACCCCAGTAACGCTGGTGAAGGTAGCACAGAAAGATGGTCAAGAATGACGAGACCATGATAGGCTAAACTGTAATCTAGTTTAGGGAGAAATCTGTTGGGTTTCTGTCTATCTAGAAGTAGACTGAGCTTCCTATAAAGGTTATATCTTTATTTATATCTCTTCAGGCAACAAATGCTGACCTACAATGCCACGTAGTCTAAGGGAGCGAGCATGAGTCTTGCTCATGAGGCCGGGCAAGGAAGCAAAGAAAATTGATTGACTCTGCGTGTGATCTTCTGAATGGGAAGCTGTTGTCTGTTTGAACCTTTGGATGGTGTAAGAGCATAAAAACCTCAGGCTCAGAGCTTATTTAGGATGTGTTTCTGGTACCGGCATAAACAACCTACAGATCGCACAAATGAAATACGTATTCCTGAAGAGACTTCGAAGAATCCCATATAATGTCAGGGCTCTTGTTTGTCATGTGCAGAAGGTGTGTGGTTAAAACTAAAGACAAGACTGGTAAAGCTTAGATCTAAAGTCATGTATCTGTAGCAGCAAGTGGAGGACTCTGCGAAATTCTCCTGCTTGACAGCTGCAAGATATATGGAGAGTTTACCATGCTTAAGGGACCTGTGAGCATAATGTTTATTTTTTGAGGTTTCAGCAGTGCCTGATTTTTTTTTAACCTCGTTGTTAAAATGAGGAAACTATTTCAGGCTACTGGTTCTGACCTTTCGAGTTGGCATGAATAAAAGCCAGGTTAATGAAATGAATTGCTCCGCTAGCAAGTTGGAAAAAAAACTTGTCCGCGGCTCAGAAAAACAGTAAATGCCACAGAGATTTATGCAGAGCTGTGGTGTAACCCCAGAGTCACGTGAGCCCTCTATACGTAAGACACCGGATTTCTGTGGGGAAAAGAAGTCAGCCCTTGGCTCTAGTGAAGCCCTGATGTCTCAGGGTGACAGATAACAATAGTACTAATGATTGTGACTTCCCTGCTAAGAGACACAGTCCATTTAGCGTTCTTGCCCTTATCACTTGCTAGCTTCAAAGCCCCAATCCTGAAGTGCAGTCAGGAAAACTGCATTTTGACACAGCATGTTGAAGAACAGCATAAATCCTCCAGTACATAGCATTCATGTGTGTTAGGCTGGCCACCGGTCATCCAGCCGCTGAGGAGCTCCCAGAAGAATTGGCTGTTAATGAAAACACCTTGGAGCTGGCACTGAACTGTTGAGACACTTGGGTTCCTGTTTGTGTTTTCTGAGATCATGCAAGTGTTTGTACTTTAATAACCCAAATTCTTGCAAGCAGTGATTTTTAAACTCAAAATATTAATGTAAAGAGGGTATAAAATTGGCTAGGCACTTCAAAGTTAGTGCTTGACAAAGGAAACTGTTTGTTGCTAAGAGTGAATGTTATTTGTTGGATTACTTGCTCTGCGGTAGTGCCGAGGTGTTGGCTCTGCAGCCGTGCAAGCAGCTGGACGATGCTCTAAAAGGCAACAGGAGTTGCCTCCCCCAGAGCTCACAGCCTGTGTCCGTAAGGCAGCAGCGCGTGCTTTGCAACTGGTGTGGCCTTTGCGACCTATGGGCCTCCATGGCATTGGGCAAATTGTGTGCAAATTATGCTCAATGAGCCATTTATCATCAATGTGCAAGCTGAGGGCTTTGTTGCTCTTGCAAGCATCTCTACCCCAGCCCTCTGCTCGTCTGGGGGCTTGGGGGAGCTTTTTTTTTGCCACTGTATCTCTTTGCTCTTCCTATTGCTTGTAGGAATAAAATCCCCTTGGAGGAATTAATACTCCCAGCAGACTGTAGCACTGGGGTGCAACACCAACTATCTCAAAGCCAGCACAGTGGGCTTGTGCTTTTAGTGCATAGCCAGGTGTCCCAGTACTTCAGGATCGGGTGGTTCATGGTGAGGACCTGGAATTGAAGAGATCTTCCTTGTCAGGCTTAAGCTCGGAAGATGTTCCCTCTGGCCCAGAAACTAAAACTGCCTTTTTAGTTACTAAATGTGCCACTGTATTGGATGGAAGGAAGCATTATGGGGGGAATTTCAGGCTCCTTTCCCTGCATGGCTCCCCATTGCCCTCCTAAACACGGGAAAAAGAAATGCTATGGCAGGACCTTTTTTAAAAGCAAATCTGGTTATTTTCCTTCTAGCCTCATGTTCCCTGGAGTAAAGTCAAATACATTTCTTTGGCTCAATTCGGTCTAAAATAGGCATCTAGTGCCATTAGAGATGCCCCGGGGCATCACGCCTGGCTTCCAGCTGCTGTCCAGAAAAGCAAAGTTCTCCCATAGCTCTTTTGTTGCCTCTGATGGCCCCACATGAAAGTCTCGGCTCCACTACTGCGTCTCGAATGACACTGGGTGCCCAGGCAGCGGCACTGAATCGAACTCCATCTCTCCCTCCAGCCCCAGCTGCTCAGAAGAATTGTGGCAATGAATAAAAGCCACGACAGATAAAATTTCATAGTGGGTGACTCCTTCTCAGGGCCATTAGCGAGACTGAAAAATCAGACTTTATAATACAAAGCAATCTTCCACCTGAACTGCGGGACAGCTACTCTAGCTCCACAATATGTTATTTAAAGCCTGTTTTATAATAGAATTTGGTATTGCAGTATGTATAATTTATAATATATTAAAACCCATTTCATAATATATTTTAATCTCTGATGATGAATAGCTGGGACAGTTTTGCAGGTTCTGTAATATCACTATGGCAACATTCTTTTTAAAAAAAAAAAAAAAAAAGAGGACAATTGAGAGATACCAAGGACTGGTCAAGGAAAGAATAATGACACTTGTCAATTTGCATTCTTTCCTATAGTTTATTTTCTTCTTGGAAATGGCATCTATTCTGATACTTCTGCATGTGTTTTCAAGAAATCGCTTGCAATGTTACTGAAATGTTGCATCTCCTTTAACCTTTGAGGGCTCAACTTTGAAAAGATTCATTTTCCACTGCAGTGTTAAATGACTTAGCCCATCTATGAAGATGATTAGAACTCAGCAGCTATTGGCGGATTGGAAATACAGCTTCCGTCAGATTTCCACTGTTTCTCAAAAATCCAAATAGTGCTTTCTAAGTCCAACCTAACATGCTTAATTTAGAAAAATGGGACTTGTCTGCCATACTGAATGGCTGATGTTTTTTAAAAATCAGACTGCTTGTTTTGAAGCCTCCATTTTGACTGAGCTCAGAACTGGCAATTATTCTTTTCCTGAGTAGTAGTCAGCAAAGCATATTCATCATTCATTACCAAAGAAAGAAGAAATCTCATTTCTCCCTCCTTTCTAAGTGGTGGTGGTGCATCTCTAAAATGTCATTGCAATATCTCAAAGAATGGGGATCAAAAAGCCTGAAGATCTGTGGATCACCATTTGCGTATCAGGTGATACACAGTTCATCCATGGAAGACTTTGATTTTTGGCATGTTCCCAAACTCAGGCAGTCTTTTCCTGGAGACCCCAAACTTGAAGGCCCCAGGTCTGAGGACCAAACACCGAGAGTGCACCAGGTAGCCTTTTGAAAGATATTTCTGTTGCTGGGTGTTATTCCTAGTCTAGTGCTTTCAAGTACTGGAAAAATACTTTTTGAAGATAAAAGTTTATGGCTGTAATGGTTTATTTTCAGCTTTATATTGTCCAGCCACTGAGGGGCTTTTCTGTCAAATGCATAAGAGCTCCAGGCATGAGTTCCTGCTCCACGGGCAAGACAGTGCTGGAAACTGAGCTATGTAGGAGCTCACTTGCCCTCTGTGCTTCTGACTTGGTTTTCTTAAATACCTCAGGCCTCTGCTATTCTGATCAATTCAACAAACAATTCTCCTCTCCCTTTTTGCACAGCTGTTTTTTTGTGGTCCTCAGCACAACTGATTTCCTTCAGCCTCCAAATTCTTCTTTTCCAGCAGGGCCTACCCCTTGCCATCATAGGTTTTAACACTCCCTGCCCTTGTCCACCTTTTACAGAGCAGGCTCTCTGTTTGGCTGCTCCTCCTCCTTCGGGAGCTAAAGCTTCTCCAGTGCCTTTCGGCACCCAGCCGTGTTTTGGCTGGTGGCAGATCATGCAAACCAAGAGCAGGTATTTGCTAGCCCTAGTCATGGCAGCTGATAAGAGACTGAAGGTAAGAATGTACCTAAAATGTCTGGGGACATCCGGGCATTCGGTTTTTCCCCTGTTTGTCCCAAAGTAGAACACAGATGTTGACCTTTACCTTCCTAATCCATCTGCTTTTGCTTGAGGGGTGATGGCAAATGAATTTCTGCCTATAGGGCAAATTCCAGGATGTATCCATTACTGTGCCATTGACATTTGCCAGCCGAATCTTGCATTTTCAAAGTAATTTTGTTCATGTGCCCAGGGAAATTAACAACGAACTGTTACCAGGACTTAAAAAGCATTTCTGGAATAAAATTTCTTTTAACTCTTCCTGTTTAAGTCATTGCTTGCATAAAGCTACTGATGATAGAAGAGCAGGAATCCCCCTGAGAAATAGGAGTAGTGAACTTGATGAGTTCCTATTGTGACTTTTTTTATGTTCTCCGGTTATAGAAGGCCTCGTGCACGAGCACTTCATCCGTGACATGGGATCACAGTCTACTAATAATGTTAGGATTTAATTTTTCCAGTTACATTCCTGTTGCAACATAGCTTTTAAATGTGCAGCTCAAATCCCATAGCTAGATACATAAACAGCAAGGAGACAGACTTAGTCATTTTCAAGTGAAGGAAAAACTTCCATAGCGATGGAAGGGGTGGCATAAATATCCAGCTTTGCATGGGGTCTGGTGCTCAGACTGCAACTATCGGCCATTCTCTGTAAGAAAAGACAACTTTATTATGAAAGCGTATGAAGATGGACACATCGGGACTCTTAGCAAGCAAGCTGATGCAGGCAGGCATCTCTCCGTTTCGGATGAGAGAGTATTGGGGCTGATGGGGTTTCTTGAACAGGTTTCCTCTCTTCTTGCACATACCTAAGTTTGAGAATTAAAACCAGCTGAGAGCAGCATTGCATAAACCTATTTTCTTGTTCTTTATGGAAGACGAGTACTTTCTTATCCCAGGACCACTGGACCCGTTCATAACAGAAACCTTTCGAGTTTATGAACTGTGAAATTAGGTGCCTAATAGACAGGTGAATCATTAGGCAGAATGCCACAAAGGCCACATTCAGAGACCTCCTTGTTCCTGTTTCTTGCATCTCCCTGTAGACAAACACATCTATTTCAGCACGGAGTAAGAAAAACAGCATCAAAAACTCTGCATGGCACTGAGATCCCACCTAATTGCAGGGAACGGGACTTTCCTGGGACATGGTGGATACCTACTGTATCTATCCATTTATCTTCTCAGGGCGACACACCTTGTGCCATGTTGAGGCTCATCCATGGGCACAAAGGAGTTTTTACTGTTTTCTTTATTTTTTTTATGTGGGAGAAAACCTTTGAGCCTCTGCCTCTATCTGCTGGGGATCTGTTTTGCTCTTCCAGACTGTGTCCTGTGTAAAGGGGTCAAAACAAGCAGGGAGCAAAGTGCTGATTCGTTTCAGGTCCTCCTGCCACAGGGGTATTCTGATAATAAAATCCTCCCAGCTGTTTTGAAAAGCTTCAGCATTCCCTTTGAGGAAGAAAAGTCTGACACAGTCCCAGGAATAAAACAAAACGCAAACCAGCCCAATCAATAGCGCTTCATCTACTTACTGGAACGAAAACTCCACAAGTGATTTTGGAGAGAAGGCTCGCGGGACTTTACATTGCAGTTTTGCACATGTCCTTGCTTTTAGATTTTATATAGGATGTGATTCAAGAGCATTGAAGTGATCCTCCTCATCTTTATCAGAACTTCCCTCCAACTCACAGTTTCACCAGTTATTTATTTTTACATGTGGAATAGGAGCTATGACCAGGCTGTATATCTTAGTTAATTAAAAGGAACATCTGCTTAATATAATGCATAGTATAGATGGTATTTCCTTTGTATACCAGGCTGAATGAAATAATATATCGGCTATTGACCTAAGTTCCTGCGTACCTATCGAATGACTGTCAAAGAGCAGACTTCTTGACATCATGCACGTCCCCTTGAGGCAACATAAAAAATAAATATCGTAAGCTTACGTAGAAGCAGGTGAGTCCAGAAGAGCAGAAGAGGATCTATACATTCCCAGAGTACAAACGCTAAGCGGTAACAGATGAATCCAGACAGCGATTATAAAGCCCAGAGCTGGTTCATAAACTACTCAAGTTGCAATCTGTAGGGTCTGAGTGCAAAACTGCCTGTGGTAGGCTTATTTTCCTGTCTTCATAGCAAGAATAATTTCAGTTCTTCGTATACTTAGGGAGGATAGATGAAGAAGTACTGATGTCAAGTTGTCTAAATGCCTAATAGGAGTGAAATCAAAATAACGCACTTGAATGGTGAAACTGTAAATGGTAAATTAGGTAAATTTCTCTAGATTCACACAGCCAGAGCATTCTCGTCAAACCTGTCATATTCTCTGTTAATATTTTTTGAATAATGAATATTTTAGTACTTGTTTTTCTTCACAGAGCCTAAATTTCATGTGGGACTTTGCAGGAGGAAGAGTTGGATCCACAGTCAATAATTCAGGGGATCCTTGGCGGTTAATTTGCCTGTTCCTTGCTGGAGGTTAAGGCTGGAGATGCTGGATCGTTGGGTAGACGTTGGGGACAGGAGGTCTGTTGGATGCTTTCTGCTATACTTTAGTAACTTGGTGCATAGCTTGCAAGCTGAGAAAAGGGTGCTCTGCAGTGCTCTGGCACTTCGATACCTGACTCCTGTTAGCTCCGAACGGAAACAGGGCTGGATCTCACTGTGCCGATTCCTACTCCAGTTTCACCACGTCGCTTCCCTGTCTTTTCCCTATGCTTTGGCTGCCAAAATGGAGAAGTGCTAGGGCTAGGCATGGCTAGGGGCAAGGCCTCCAGCAAGCCATGCTGACAGCACAAAAGCTTTTGGAGTGAACAAGAGAGGTCGGGACTATAGAGGACTTCATTTGCAAGCCTCTCTGTCTAGATGGTTCATATAATTATTTTTTGCGTTTATCCTACTTTACTCAACACACAGCTGAGAAGAGTAGTTGAGCCCTTTTAGGCGATTTGTTGCCTCAGACATAGGAGTGCAGGATGCTACCTCAGTGGGCTGTGCTGTGTTTGCTCTTCTGATGCTGGAAACAATCATCTTTGCTCTCGAAACAAAACATTTCCAACTGCCTGGCTTTGGGGTTCCACTTTAATCCTATGTGCTAATGTGCTGGTTTACCATATTAATGCAGATTAGCTGAAAATAACCTGGCACATCAGGATTTTCTGCTCTTCTTACGCATTTTAATCTCTTTGCTTTGGATGATGTTTATTACATACTGAGATAATAGGTTTAGTGCTTTTATGACCTCTGTAACATATTCTTTTTGTGCTTCCACTCGGAACTACTCTTGCTTAGCTAACCTTTCAGCCAGTAATCAGTCCAGCACAATTACCCTGGGCACACTGGCAGCCATTTCAAGAACTGTCTTGGGTTAAGTCCCACTGCAAATCTGCTGCAAACAAAACAGGCATTTGAGCTTATTAATTTTGGCTTATTAATTTCTTTCATTGCAGCTGCAACCAACTCAAGAGCCTTCTTCAGCCCTTACCCCTGGGCTCCTTCCCAGGTGCTTTGTTTAGGATGCAGCATATGATGTTTGGGGGCTCTCTAGGTGAGGTTGATGGAGACCTTTCTTGACTGCCAAAGCGTTTAAGCCCACCTCACAGGGCTGTTGAAGGGATTCTACCAGCGTGGGCCGCGTGGGGAGGATGGCCTGTATTTATCTTGGTTGCTAACAGACTAGTTCTACTGCATCCATATGTGTTGCTGCTGAGTTTTGCACAGCTCAGTAATCTCTCTAATCCTCTGGCCAGATGTCCGATGGTATTGGGAGGCCACAAGTGTTAAACTTCAGAGGTCCACACAGAGTCTGCTTGTTTAAATGCTGCGTGTTCACAGATTCCTGGGGCCTTTCTTCTGGTCACCATCTGTAGTCTTTCCAGCTCTTTGAGTCTGTTAATGCTGCTGTTTGGTTCCATCTTTGTTTTTCCTCCCTAGACTCCCTCCTTTCTGTATCTTCCCAAGGATGTTTCTCACAGGCTGCCTTATCTCCTCCTCTTCTGCACAGGGGATCTGAAGTTACGCAGTCACAGCCAGCACTTGCGTTATTTTTTGGCAGAGCTTTGCCTGCCCTGAATTTTGGGTGGCAGATGCTCAGCAGGAGCCTTGCTAAGGCAGCTGGAGATGGTGAGTGGTGCTGCTGTGCCCTGGATTGTGCCTGGCTGTGGTTTAGGCCCCTTTTCCCTAAAGACCTCCTGCTCGTGCTGGCCTAGCTAAGAGCAATTCCCTCATCTCTTTGCAAAAGTGCTTTCAGAGGGGAAAGCTTGACATGTGTCTTTGATACAGAGCAGGAGCGAAGAGGAGGGAGTCAGTCTTACTAAGGGCAATTAATGCTGACAGTAAACCCGTGTGCTCCTTGTTCCAACTTTCTCTCCTCTGAAGATGACTTTTGCAAATGGATGGAGATTGTCAAAGCCTGTAGCTTTAGATACTATGCCACCTTTAACATCGCAGTGAGAGGAGTCTCCACCATCTGTCATTGCTGGGAAAATGGCAACATTACCATTGCCTCTGTCTTCACAGGTTTAAAACATGACATCAGAGGCAGTCTACATCTTCTCTCTGGTTTTTGTGCGAGGATTCACACACACACACCCCCCCCCCCCCCCCCCCCTTTTGCAGTTTGCTTCTGTTTAGGAGATAATGAGGGCTACTGTCTTCCACATGCCTTTTATCAGGGAACAGTGCTCTTCAGCAGACTTATTAAAATAATGGATGGCCTCAGATGGTTAATTATGTCTGAAACTCTCTTGCTGTCCAGCAGCAGGAAAGCTTTCCGACACGGGATGTGGATAGAGATATAGTCTTACAATGACAGTCCTTCTACTGAATCCTTTAAGATATCAGACAAAAAAATGGTGTGTTGATACCACCAAACACAGATGATCAATCTGCTTTGTTTAGGTGGGTGGCATGATCAGTTTGGCTATTGGGAGTGGATAGATATTGGACTGAGAGGACAGCAGCAATTCATTGGGTGCACAGGAGTTGCAGTGGAGTTTGTGAGGCACATTGTAAATGTGACTGAAGAAAGAGTAAAGATATCTCTCACGGAGGCCGTCATGATTGAGGGGAAAAGAACTTGGGCTCACCAAGCCCTTCAAGCTACTCTGTCAAAGAAATGCATGTTCTGGTTAATCCATCATTTCTGATGACAGGTTGCATATGGCAAACTGCTTGAAACGTGCTTCCTTTGTCTAAATTCTCATTCCTTAAAAGCTGGCTTTGAAAACTGTATTACTAATAGAAAAGGCTGCTTCTGATACTGAAAAAAAATGTATTAAGCACAAGTCTATGAAATACATGTGTTTAGCTTAATGGAATTCAGCTTTCCTAGTATAATCTGGGTCAGAATTCAAGATAAATTTGGTGATCCTGGCAGGCTCTGGCCATTTGGGAACTCAGCTCTCATTTAGACACAGACCTGGTATTAGAAGCTGTCACCCTTTTGGTCCTTTGGACTTCCCTGGGGGTAGTGGTACTGCTGAGCAGTTGCAAAAACTCAGCTATTTTGTTACCTTACTAAATCAGTACTCATTCAGTCATGAAGTGTACAATGGCTGGCACCCAGATATGTTATGTGATACCCAGTTTAATTAAAATCAGGACTTGTTTTCAAATAGGCATTAGCAATAGAGAAACACAGCCAGATGACCAAGTAGGATATGTGTGAACCAGGTTCTTTGGGAAATCCTATGCAGGGTCTCAGAGGTGTTTTTAAGGCCTTTCAGTTTGCTTGACTATTTCAAGCAGCATTAGAAATGAGGTCCTCTGAACTTGTTTAGGGTGGCTGAACCTGTGACATGTGAGACGAAGTCCATTTTGGTATGGGAACTGAAGGAAAAAACCCGTAACTCACAGCTCTTAGAAGTCAGTCCATTTTTCTGCGTGTGTGCAGGTGCCTTACCCCTATCTTCGTAGAGCTGAGCCCCAGTCTCTACCTGGAATCTGTATGTGCTGCTCTAATTCAAATAACAACAGGTACCTGTTTATAGGTTGTATTATACGTAACTGAAATTACTCACATGGATAACATTAGAGATCAAAGCTGTAAGGAAGTGTGTGTATGACCGTGGACTTAGCGTTTGATGGGTGCTTATGAACTGTAAGGAACATCTGCTCTTGGTGGGTAGCAATTTCTTTTCTATATTGAATGCTGAAGTGGGTTATCATACCGTGGAATGGGTTTCCTTCTTCCTTTCATCTCCGTGGCATTTTTTCCTTCCTGTTCTGCTTTCATACAGATTGAACAGTCATGATGAAAGAGCGGTAGGCAAATGCGTACAGAAACAATTTAGCTTTGTATGGTGTCAGATGCTGTTACGAGAAATAAAGTTTTGCAAGTTTCTACTTAAAATTGTAACTAAAGAACTCTGACGTGCCAAGTCTGGGCAGCTACATAAGATCCTCTGTCAGAAATGTCAATCAGCTGTCCTCCCAGATGCACATGGCCCGCTTGACATGCTGATGTGGCCAGCATGAAAAATTCAGATTTTTCAGAAATGAGCCTTTAGCATTTGTTTATTCTTAAGAAGAGTAAGTTCCTGGGCCTCATGGTTGAAAGGAGTGCCCTTCAGATGTGGACCAAGAGTAAAGGATGTCTCTCAAAGCAAGCCCCTTCCCCTATTCCTCGGAAGGCCCAAAGCTGATGATTTTACTTTAAAATGAATTTTAAAAATCAGCAAGATTTGTATGCCTGTCTCATTGCTGCAGCATTAGTGCTAATTCTGTATTTGTTGGTTAAGGAGCTTAGGAGGGCTGTGTATGGTGGGGGCAGGGGTGCTATTGGGGCTTGCAGCCATGAACGTGTAGCAGAGAGAGTTTGTTTTGTCCTTTTCTCCTCTTTGTCTTTTATTTCCATATAGTGTCTTTGATTGAGCTGGCGTTATTCTTTGTGCACCATTGTGGGGTGGTGAGGGGATCTGAGTCCATCTTCAGCCATACATTTGGTAGCTGAAGGCAGCAATCTGCCCCATGAAACTTCTTGCCTCAGACTTGCATAAAACCTGCCTCCAGGTCCCCAGTGGTCTCGGTGGCCCTGTGACCGGCTTGTGCTTTCACTCCCGTGCCATAGCCCCAGGGAAGTCAGGCCCTCTCCTCCCCTCTCCCTTGGGACTCCATGCAGAAGAGAAACCACCTCTGGAGGCTCCAGGGCTAGGGAGGAGGACAGTGCAGGACTGGGAAGAACGACTCAAGCAACGCTTGAAACTCCACTCCGGGAGATATGTGCAGGCCTGCTGTGCTAATACCTCCCTTGTGTGCCCTGCCACCTTTGTTGGAGGTGTCAACCACCACAGGTTCAAACTCATCTTCGGGAGGTGGACCTTCCATGTGACAACCACCACATCATTTATCCCATTCTTCAGGCTTTGTGGCACACCACCTGATGTTTGAGCACACCTAATGCACCATACCTGCCTATGCTTCCCTGCACCAGGCCTGTTCTAGGTCTTCTTGGCACTCCAGGAGCAAGAGACTTGGTGAGTTGCAGGCAAGCCTGTAAAAAATTTGCGATATAGCAGGGCAGCAAACATTGCTTTGGATCCGTAGATGACATGCTCCTGTGTTTTGTACAGCTGATTATTTCAGTGGGCGCCGCAACAAAAGCGACTGCAAGGCAGGAAGGGATCTAGGTAGTTGCTGGAAGGATTTGGTGGGAAATACCCAACTGTTCTTCCAGAGGAGAGGGTGCGTGGGGGACTGAGTAACACAAGGAGAATGCAGCACTTAGCTTGACAACTGCGTTTAGTTCCCATCCTGCACGGTCCCAAGTGCAAAGATAAGAAACCACTGTCTTTCAAGACATTGCTGACAGCTCTTGCCAGGAAGGGCTGGATTGACTTTTTACTGGCACCTTAGTGTTTTTGATCAATAGCTTTCCAAATGGAGGGAGTTAATACTCTGCCATCTCATTCTTTTTCCTCCCCCCCCCCAGTGCTTCATTTTAATCACTTTTTTTTGTCTTATTAAAAAAATGGGTAGTATAAATGCTGAAGGATTAAAGTAACTTTCTCAGCTCAACAATTTGGATTTATGTCACTTCAAAAGCAGTTTCCTTTGAGGAACATGAACACTGGATTAAAGCTTTATTCCAGACTGGTAATTAAAAGGCTAAATCCCATATACAGCATTACAACTCTAATGTGACTGGAAGAGGATTGCTCATTAGAGCCCACAGGGATTTCTATTATGGCTTTGGGGGCTGATAGCCACCCATCTCATCGTGAATCCTATTACGGCAGACACCAAACCACACAGCATCATGTTACGGCTCTCCATTGGCATGATTTTGAGCAGCTGCCACCTTGCACATAGGAACTGCGGATTCACATTTTTCCCCCGCCAGACAAATGCTCGTGCGGATGCACCTGCATAAGCCCAAAAGACATCCCCATCTGCCACCGAGCCATTATTCCTGCCTGTAGATCAGGTTCATCACATGCATTTAGCAGAGGAAAACCACACCATGGTTCATGACAGCCCCTGGAGTGGGGTCAAATTACCCGACTCCTCATTTCCCAGCACAGGCTACCAAGGAAAGCTCACTACCAACGGGCTGTTGCTGGTGGCTCGTGCCTAGGAGGCAAGAAAAAGCTGCTCCTCTTCCATTAGCTTGCTTAAGCATCTCAGGAATTCACTGGCTGTGATTTATGAGGCTAGGACTCGTGCAGTCTGCAGAAATATGGTACCAGAGGCTCATCCATCTCTAATTTGTAATATTCACATTAAAGCAATAGAAACTAAGTATGTGTTCTCCTTGCCTGGGTACTGATAAGTCTACCAGCAACCACTGTTATGTCACACGAGGTCCAGTTTTAGGGCACAAATACAACTTGGCCTCGAGAGCTGGCACGAGCCAGTATGTTTACTGCACCTTTACCTAAAGTGGCAAGGCACCTTTGTATGAAAGAAAAAAATAAAATCGGGAAAACACAAAAACCTGACAAGAAAAACATTGCAAGCCCTGGGTAAATGCCTTTCGCCACTGCATTGCCATCCCTTCGAGAGCAAGAAGTCATTTTTGCCTGAGTGGGCTCAGGCCCCAACTCTTCCTCCCTTGTCCTGCTGCAATAATTACAGCTATTCCCCATCTGCCTCCCTGGGGTAATTGTCAGTAAAGGCCAGCTGACATTCCCCACAAGGGCATCAGAGGCAGGCTTTGCCTAAACTCAATTTTTATTTACTAGACATGGAAAGAAGTAGTTGCACAAAACACAGGAGCATGCCATCCACTGATCCAAAGCAATATTTTTTAAATCAAGATGTGTGCGTTGACCTGTGATGTTGGTGTCACACGTCACTGTAGTATGTGAGTACAAGTGGTCTTAAATAGATTTTTGTGGTTTAAGTCTGGTTTTGTCAGCTCCAGTGTTGAGAATTTTATGGTTTTGCTGTGTCTGCAGGCATTGGATTTTCAAGGCAGCTTGATTTCAATGGATATAGTTGACCATATTTTCAAAGAATGTAAATAATCTTTTTTTTACAGCAAGTACAGTTACCTTGCTGAAAAAAACTGATTTGGATACAAAAAAAAATGGTCATTAGAGAAATGTCACCAGTTTCCTTATTTTCCACATTACTTAGAGCAATTAGGCACGCAGACATTTCTGTAAGAGCTTTAGTCCCTCTTAAGGAAGGGGTTTATCTACATGAAAGCTGCTCTGCGTCAACTTGAACTGATTCAGATTAGGCAGTGCCTTGCAAAAGGAGAGCGAGCTCCAGTCTAACAAGGCTGGGACAGGATGGGTGTCGGGATGGCACTCTGTGCCAGCGTACCTGAAATATAGCTGGGCACGTTTTGGGTGGCATGGGGATGCAGCTGTCTGGGGCTATTGCTGCCCTTTGCTTTTTGTGGTTTTAACGTGGCTAGTCAGTGAGCTTGTAATAAAAGCCAAATCTGAGCACTCTCAAGCTCTGTTCTCAAATACAGAAATCCATCGTATTAAAAAAAAAGGCCCAATCCCCTCTCTGTTTGTGTTATTTATTGCTCCTTGTGCCCTCAATTCCCTGAGATACCAAACATATCTCATACACAAAACGATAGCCTTCCGTGAACTTACAGAAATGGGAACACATTGTGTAGCAACCGAGTACATTGCTGTGGCTGGTGAAGAGAAAGCTTAAGGAATGGCATTTTGGGCTGCTGTTGTGTTACCATCCTGAGCTTTTTCAGTGTCATAATGTTATAAAGAGTTTGCAATATTTGCAGCCGTGCTTCTGTCCTGAACAATTACAGCAGAAAGCTCTAGTTACTGTGTCTGGCATCTATCGTGCAAAGCGTCACAGGCGCTGGGTCTGCATTTCAGCACTCGCGTCGCAGGGCAGAGGAGCTGCCTTTGGACTTACTCTGTGTTGCCCCCACTCAAGGCAGTGTATGTTAGTAGGAGCCCTGCGTCCCACTTGGCCCTTGAACACGGAAAGTGACTTTTCAGTGCTGGTCATCTCGGGTCTAAAAAGATCCTTGGGAACTTGCCATGTGAAATGACTGTAGGAAAAGGTCATGTCAGACTGAGTGAGTGACCTCTCCTCTTCCTCCTGTGTTTATCAGGTCATTTGAAGCCATCTATCTACTTAGCTGTCACTGCACTGACTCTTTGCTTTTAAGGATCGTTAATATTCTAAGAGCCATACACTGTGTAGCCCAGCTAATTGTAAAAGACAAAACAGGTACCTTGCAGAAGTCATGCACTTTTGGGGGAATAAGCCCAGAAGGCCTCTGTCGATGCTGTGATTTAAAGTCAAGCAGTGGAAGCTGCAATAGCAAAGCACTTGTGTGACTGCTATGGGCACGATCTGCTAAATCACCCTCAAAAAGGGCTTTTAAGTCAAAAGCAAAAATTCTGCACAGCCAAGTTTGACTCTGATTTCCCTAAAACCTCTTTGTACGCTTCTGGAAATATAGACGGTCCTGAAAATGAGGTCTGATTGCAGTTTTATACTCCTTTTTCTGCTCCCTAAGAATTAAGAAAGACTGGAGCTGGTTGAGTCTGGTGAGACCTGCTGGGTGCCAGCTACGTCATGCTCCTGCTGGGTAGGTATGCTGAGCTCGATGGGCTGCTGCTTCATCTCGGAGATGAAGAAACTCTGCATTGTCCCAAAGGTGGGTGGCAGTAGTCACCACCATCCATCTGGCTTCCAAGAAGCCAGCTCTGCCCTTCAGGCGGGAAGTCAAGGACTGCGGGAAGTGTTGACTGTTTGGTCTGTAATTAAAAGAAAGGTACTTACAAGAACCTATTCATATCCTTTATGATCTCCCCCAGGATCGTTTAACTGACTAATTTGGACAGCCGAGACAACAAATGAGGACTTGGTCTCCTCTCTTTCTACAACTCTGTAAACATAATCCTTGATTGATTGGCCTCTAATACATCAGACCTAAATGAAAAATTAATTAGATTGGCTACAACCCTGAAGTGAGCACTTTACCACTTTGTTGTTTTGTCCATTTGATCCTTTCTTCTTTGATTTATGGGCAAAGGAGAAAGGGGAGAAAAAAAAGAGGAGGAAAAAGAGGTTTGTACTGGATGTCACTTGAAGTCAGACGGGTTTATTGAAAGCTGAGTTCTGCTCAGCCAAGAAGCAAAATGAGCAGCAGCGGCATCCCCCCGGTGCGTGCCGTAGAGGTGGGAAGGTCCAGAGGGAGCAGCTCCTCTCCCCCAAAACTGTGCCCTAAGCAAAGCCCCCACTTTGGCTTTGGCAATCTGGATTTCCCCTGGTGCCGTCCATGGCTCCAGTCTCCTGGTTTGCATGCCCCTTCCCTTTGATTAATTTTTTCTCCTTGAAATTACAGGGCTGGTGCTATGGAACTGCCTTTGAAAAGGCTGACAAAAATATGTTTTGTTGGAGGTGGCAAGGATCACCATTGCTGATTTTCACAAGAACTGCTGGGGGCTATGAGAGCTGACCAATATGATTTCGGTTTGTCTTGGAAAAATCTTCTGACTTTGTAGAATACTGTGTTGTCTAAACACTAGCTAAACATGCGACAGCCACCATCCTTAATAATCTCAAAAGGTGATGTGTACCTTGTGGTGAAAAATAAACCAACTGCTTTCTAGGTTTGTAAAGCATTATAGCATTTGGAGCAGTTAGATGACTTGCTAAATAAATTAAAAACAAACAAACAAACAAACCCCCAAAACCACAACAAAACCCCAGTGAAGAGTGGAAACCAAAAATCTGAGCTTGACGCATGCAAGGGTGGAGGGCAAGTGAACAGCATATTGTTGATCACAGCCAAATTTTGCCAAAGCCTGAGGCCCAGAAAGGCAGTTGAAAAGTAGCAGTATATTAAAAACAAACGAGTGTTATAGCCAGGAGGAAATAATGCGACTCTAAAGTGAGGCACAGTTGAAATGAGAAACTTTGTCTGTTATCTAAAGAGTTAGTAAAAGTAAGAACAGAAATTAAATTGAATTCCAGAGAGCAGTTATATGGGCGGATATATAAAAATGGTTGCCTTAGTGTATCCTGAAACAGAAAACGTTTGAGGCAGGTTTGAAAAATACATCTTCTTTTTTTTTTTTGTAAATAGTATAGGAAATCCAGAAGAAAGTTCCTATTTGAAAGGAATTACTTTGATATAAACAGTGATGGCAGGAACGCTTTTCAATGCAAAATTAAAGTTTTGTGTGCATATGATGTTTCAAGGCTCTGTTGCTTCCAGAAAGCTCTTCATCAGCTGCCTGGATGCAGGAGACCAATAAACAACACACCCAGGCTGGAGTCTTGATTTCCTGCTCAGAAAACTCTTTACAAGCCATCCCTCCCACTTTCTTCCTCTCTCACTCTTTTTTTTTTCCTTGCTTGATTTTACAGGATTCAGCCCCAAAGCACTATCCTGAAAACTAGTCTGTGTGGTTTTGAGGTAGAAACTACATTGTGTGTGTGTGCATGGTTTGTGTGCAGGGTTTTTAAACAGACGTTAAAAAAGGCTTGGTTATTCTGAGTTCACCTGACTGGAGGGGGAAACAACAAAATTCAGATTTTTTATTTTTTTTATTATTTTTTTTTTTTTTTTGCATTTCCAGGTCAAAACCCCCAGGGCTAAGCCAGGCAGAGTGGGGACTTCTGGCAGGATTTCCACAATCTTTACACTGATTAATTAGGAGGCTGGTGCCAGCTCAGGGGGCTCTACCTCACATCTTGTAAAGAGAGCTTTCAAAAGGACTCTCCTTTTTTTTTCCTACCACGAAAGCAAATTTCACAACCGTGGTATTTTTTCACTAAATGAAAGCGCAGGTTTTTCTCCAGCTGGAGTGCGGTGAAAGCCAGCCTCACTCACAAGACAAGCTGGAAAATGCTCAAACTTCAAGCAGTGGTAACATGTATGGGGCAGGTCTGCATTCGCAGGAAGGCGGGCTACTTTAACATGCACAGGTTGAGTGCGTGTGTATCCAGTAGTTTGCTTCAAATATTTTCTTCTGATTTCCCAATTTGATTGCTGGATTTGAATGGGAAGGGCTCATGGTGTAGTTTGGAGGGTAAAGCCTGAGATTTCAGGAAAATGGAGTTTTCCTGACTTCAGTGCGGGCACACGATGCCGTGTTTCATGTTTAACATACAACCTTACCTGTATTTCAGCCAGTTTGGTTATCTTTGAAAAAGGATAATTTCTTTTCCTGTTATCCTAGTGAGATTCTTCCTTCCGCTTCTGGTGAAAATAATGTGGCACAGTCAGGCTCCTGGTACAGTTTTATTGCACTTTTCTCACCTGGGGATTTTCTGCCCTATGACACCGTGTTGAATTTTATTGGGACTATTTACAGGTTTCCTGTGGGGTCCCCCACTTTATTATCCTAACGGTGATCTTTGAGAGCTATAAATGGGACTGGAGTGGGAAAGGAGGGATGTGTTGCCCAAAGCCAATTACATATTTGACAAAGATGATGCCTTACCTAAAATGGTAGAGTACGAATGTACTCCAGCTGGTCACAACATCAAAAGGAGAATAGGTATGGGCATTACTGCATAGTTTCTCATTACAGATTTCAGACTTGTATCCCCTTGACTTTTCTCAAAAATTCTGCTATTTCCAGGGAAGTAGAACACCTCTGTGAAATAAATGATAGCAGCCCCTTCTCTGGATGGGAAAGGCCTGCCCGTGGTAAGGATAACAAACCATACCGCAGCTGGGTCAGGGAGCCAAGATCTGCCCAGGGCATTTGGCACTAGCGATTTGGTGGCTGTGTGCCTGTACTTACAACCTCTGTTGTGTCAGTTGGGATTTTCCAAGGAGCTTAGGAGTCATGTGTCTGTGACATCTGGCTACTGAACGCCATGAAGTTATCCAGAAAAGCCCTTCATCCTCTCTATGGTTGCAGTAACGCTTCCAAAATTTGCCTGCATCACAAGCAAGCAGAGGCAGTAGCACTTCTCTTTCTGCTTAAAAGGGTGTACATAAAGCATTGCGGTTTTTTCCCTTTGCATCTCTAGTCAGCTTTCCTCCTAAGATCCTCATCGGTTGCTGGCCCAACTGTTCAGACTTCATTTTGTGTTTAATTCAGTAATTTTGGTTATTTTTTCCAAAGAAAACAGCATTGGAGATACTCTTCGGAGCAGTGCAGAGAGCCCAGGTGGCAGTGGCCATGATTCCTGCTCCCCTGTTGCAGACTGTTACCACTGCATTGCTGACTGAGACAGGGAAAGCTACCACTAAAAAACTCACTGAGTGAATAATTTAACACTTTCAATTTTCAGTGAAAACCGCCAACATTCTAATTTTCCACAAATACTCATTTTCTTTAAGCTCTCATTTTCTGCAGATTATCTTAGGGGAAAAATAGTTTTTCAGCATCTCTTTTTCTGCTTTTGGGTGCTTGGCCCTATCTCTGGAGCAAGTACAGGTAGGGAGGAGAAATTGTGATGCAACTTTTAAAGAAATACATTTAAGGATCTACCACCGAGACTTCTTTTATAAGTTTTTGGACATTATCAAATGAAGCCATTAGCTTCTGAAAAGGATTACAATGAAAAATCTTTGAAGTTAGAAAATTGCCTTGGCAAGCTAGCTCTGTGAGAGTGGGAATGGCTTTTTTTTTTCTTTTTTTCTTTTTACAAACAGGAAAATGACATGTTGAAATTTTAACCTGATCAGATCAGCATCTGAGAACTCAGGGTGAAATATTATCCCTCTTAAAGTCAATGTCAAAGTCCCCACTGATTTCAGTAGAGTTATGATAAATCCTTGTGGAAAATGACAAATCGCATTAAAGTATTCTCAACTTTTTCCCTTTTTTTTTGTTAAAGTAATATATCTCACGAGCCATATACCCTGTGCTGCCTCTCTTCTCAAAAAATACAGCTTTCCATGAGAAAACCAGATCTGGCGATCCTCTCTGTGTTACGTAGCAGTAAGCTTTTGCATTATTGAATTGAGAGCAATAGGCCAAATCAGATGCTTTGAATGAAGTACATGCTTAACTTTAGGGGTGACTGGGACCACATAAGCAGTTCTATGAACCCTCTGCCTTGCAAGTACTTCAATCATTTTTAGCGTACGAGGTGTGGGAACAATTTCTTCACTGCCATCTCAGAAATATGTTGGCATCAGGAGCATGTATTCAAGTAATAATCATCAAAGGGCTGGTTATTCAGCTGGTATTCCTATTAATGTTATTAAACCCATCTCTGAGCTGGTGGTTTATTGCTTGCTGGATGGAACAAATGAAGTTGCTGCTTCAGCCTTAGAAAGGGCAGACGGGATAGTCCATAAATTTGGGTTAGGGGCACAAATGAAGACAGCGTTGCATTAGTATTGACAACCTTCAACAGGAACATTATTCTTTCCTATTAGCTCCAACACAGGCAAATATGACTGCCTGCCTGCCTTGCGGGCGATACCGTACCAGAAGGACGGAGGGGAAAAGATGAGTAGACTGCCATTTCAGACCTCTTGGGGTCTTCAGAAGTGCTCAGTGTTCAGCAGCCACCATGCTGAGCACCAGGAACTGTGAGGACCCAGTATCAAGCTACACGAGCTTCAAATGGGGACTGAACTCATTTAGGAACCTCTCTCTGACTCCTGTGTTGAGCTGATTTAGAAATCTGTGCCTGTAACTGCAAAACTATTTGACTTGCACGTTGATCTGATTATTTCGAGCCTGTAAATAGCTTTTATGATGCAGCTCGGTTACATTACTTATTCCAGGTTTCCATTTCGCTTCTATCTTAGTTTATTTTATTACAGGGAGTGATACAGCCCAGAGGATTTTTCTTCATATCAAAGTTGCCAATACTTTCCTCGTAAAATGTAGTCTGTATATGTGATGGAAATGGGCTCAGCCTACAAGGGAAATATTCTGAAGGCAATATCAGCATTACGGATCTCTCATTGGTCTGGAATTGGGTAGGGCCCAATCCTGCAAACATCCTCATGAATAGTTTACCTCGAGTTACGAAATTCCTCTCAATGTCAATGAAGCTGCTTTAATGTAACATGCCTGAGTTTGCAGGATGGGATTTTAGGCTTTTATTCAGCATAGCACTTGAGCATGTGCTTAAAATCAGTAATAGGCTCATGTTCAAGGTGAAGCACATGCTTTTCATTCCCAAACCAGGATGCTTTTTAGTCCCTTTCCTGTATCAAGAGGCCTCGTCCCCGATTCAGGCCAGGTAGCTGGGCTCTTCTGCCTGCCTGGGGCTTGCCTAAATTTAATGAGGCTGCTGGCAAGTGGGACTTTAAGCTCAAATTGTAAAAATCAGAATCGCAGCTCGTAATTTGCAATTAACAACTAATGACAGTTATGACAACGGAGCAAATAATAAGTGCATCAACTTACTAATAGCTCATTTCATGAGTTTCAGGTCACTTTGTGCAATGGTTCTAAGGGCTGGCTTTGGCAAGCTGCATTTCTGGTCAGTGCCTGATGTGCTGCTTAAAATGGATTATGGTCTTCTATCCTGACTTTCCTTACCCTGTTCGCAGAGCAGGGCTGTTTGGCGCCCTGTTGTTGAGGATAATTTCTTGAAAGCTCAAGGAAAGGAAGAGTTGAATTAGCAGTCTGACCTGCCAGTCAGACACCCTGTGCTTCTTGCAGACTAGTCATGCATATGCACCCTTAAGTCTCTTTGCCTTTACTTGAAAATAAGAAGTTGGGGGTGCCAGTTTTGTAAAATGAAGTAATTTTGCCTTCTAAAGAACGCAGTAATGAGAGGAGGGAAGGTAATCACCGAGGGTCTGCAAAGGCTTAATCTACAAAACGGTCTACTTCATTTTGATATCTTAGCTGTTTTTAAAATGCTTAAATAATATCCCAAGTAATTTTTAGACAGGATTTTTTAAGTTGTAAAGAAGTCAATTGCCTTGACCTACCATTGCTGTTGTTCGTTGCCTGCAATTCTTACAGGAATCTCACCTGGATAATTTTTGAAATTGTTGCTGAGATGCCAAGAAATGAGTATGTTGCTGAGTTATTTCATACCCTGATTGCTTGCCCTGTTCTGGTAACTTCTGTTCCTGATTCAGAGCAACTACCTCATGTTACATTTGAAGAAATTTGATTTTTATTTCCAGGCAGGAAACAGTTTTGGGGTGTAAAATCTCTTGTCTAGAGTTTGGAGCAGGATGAGCACAGAAATGGGGAGTGTTTCCTTTGAGGGACGGCTAGCAGATGGTTTCTCTCCAGCAAGCTGCTTTGTGGCCTGTATGCCCGATGCCGTCGGTTAATACCAGCCTTGTTCTGTCACCCATTTTGACTATGATATGTCGCAGGCTGCCATCAGATAACACTCGGTGTCCCCCCATTCTTGATCCTGGTTTTTTGAGCTTGGATTAAAGCCCTATAGCCATTTTGCTGGGTTTGGTCCTGGATCCTTGTCCCACGTGGCAGCCAGAGATGATCTGACGTGTCTGGAAGAGGGGCTGGAAATACTGAGCTTGCCTCGTGCCCTGTGTGCTGAGCGTGCTGGCACTGCGGCAAAGCTGGGGCTGCTTTTCTGTGGGTCTCTGCCGAAACCTGCCGTCTGCTGTGCTCAGCCCCCATGTGCGAGAGGACAAGGGTGGGAGCACACGGCGCCTTGCACGGACGCAAGCTTGCTCAGATTAAGGCAGGAGCAGTGCCAGCAGGTCAGAGCACCCACAATATGTATGAGGAGAAAGCAGCCCATGTGAGCTGGGTGCCAGCTGACTGCCTTACCTAGAAGGACTAACAGATCAAAATAAATGCAAATCCTGAGTGTAATCACTGACCTGATATGTCATGCTTACTTAGTGGATAGGAAGAAGAGAATATAGCACTAACGGCAACTGTGATACAGTCATTGAGTACTTCAGCTTGAGAGATTTTTCCAGTGGTAATTAACATATTTAACTTATTTCTAAAGATTTACAAACATTAAATGCCACTAAGCATTCCATGCCATGAATGTCAAAGAAGCTGATATAACTTTGAAAGCATATATTTCATCCATCATAACACTCTTGTCACTTAAATGGCACTCAATCCACTTAAAATTACAGCGATTATAGAAGAACATCAAGTTTCATCAGCAGTGATTACGCTGTGATTACCACACACGCACTTCTCAGGGCTCCTTTTGCTCTTATGCAACTGCCAGTTTGCAAATACGTGTTGGGGAAGAGAGCGTCTGCGGCTCAGTAGATAAACCTGGCGTTTCCATCCCATCAGAGTCAGTCTTTTCAGCATGGTAATTTGTACTTTGGGCAGAGAAGTTTAACTGTTAAGAGTGATTTGGAGCAGGAAGGGAGTTAAAGGCTCAGTGAAGACCACCTGCTCCGTCTGCAGAGGGCCACACTGGTTAAACTAACTGTAGGGAGGGTTTGGTCAGCCACTTTAGTGTCTTTTCCTGACTTTCCCTCATCGATCCACTGAGATCCATTAGAGGTAGTGAACCACCTTTTCCAGGCAAGGGGATGGATAGCTATGTAATCTTCTTTTGGTAGAAAAGTGTTCGCTCCCTTCTTTACGTCCTTGCTTATATGCCTGACTTAACTGAAAATATAAGGCTCTGTATTTCCCTGGGAAGAGAATAACAGAGAGAGATGAAAATGGAAAGCCCAATCCAAACCCAAGTTGTCATCAATAGAAAAATTCCTGCTAGTGCCACAGAACTTTAGATGGCAAGAGAAAGTGTAGGTCTCAAGTTGTGGCAGGGGAGGTTCAGGTTGGATATGAGGAAGAACTTCTTCACTGTAAGAGTTGTTAGGCACTGGAACGGGCTCCCCAGGGAGGTGGTGGAGTCACCATCCCTGGAGGTGTTCAAAAAACGTTCAGATGTGGCGCTTCGAGACATGGTTTAGTGGGTTTAGCGGGCATGGTGGCATCGGGTGTGCGGTTGGACTTGATGATCTTTGAGGTCTCTTCCAACCATAATGATTCTATGAATTGGGAGGGGGGGAGGGGGCAGGGCAAACAGTCCAAATTGGCCTAAATGTGTTTCCCATGAAATCAGTAATAACACTAAAGCCCAGGAGGAAAGACTCTCCTTTTTTTTTATATTACTGTGGCTTCAGGAGCCAAATTTCCAAAAGGACTCAGCTCCCTGCAATTCCTCCTGAGAAGAGCAGCCGAGCTCTTCTGAAATCATGAATTTCATATAGCATCCATGTCACACATATAGTCCCTTCCCTTTGCACCTGATCTTTGTGTTTGCCTTCCATACTCTAGCAAGCACTCGGAGTAGCAGGAATTCTCTCTGAAAGAGTGGGAAGTAAGCAAATACAACAGCACACTTGCCAAAAGCAAAACGTTCACTTCTGTCCTAACGCTGAACACAGAGCCCAAGAGCTCGAGTGCACGATATTCTGGCTGCAGGGACACTTGCTTACTAAGCCCTCCCTATTTTTTCCCATTATTTTTGAGAAGCACAGGTCAGTCCTGTGATTTGCAGCCTGGTTGCGTGGAGGGTTGTATTGGCAGCAATGGGGGTTTTCTGAGAAAGCTTTGACACCTGGTCCAGCCTTGCGGGGGACAGGAGTCCGTGTTAGCTGTCAAGTAAGAGAAGTTATAAGGTGGCAATCCATGTGCGATGAGCCCTGACCGATCTGCCTTGCTTTGATTATTTTTGCTATCCAGTATCTCCAGCTGCTTGCAAACAATCTGTGCAGCCAAACCGAACTAACAAAACCTTTCAAAATTTAAACATATGTATACTTGCATAATAAACTTAAGAAAAGCGGGATAAATTTTCTAGAAAAGGTCTTGTCTGGGAGAATATTTACTTGAACTGATATTTTGGAGGAAGACAAAAATAGGTGTTTATTCTATAGTTTAGTAATTCTACCCATCTTGAAAATATCCACTAGTTGTATTTGTTGCTGTTTATGTTTACATGAAGTTGTAGATATTAATAGCTGTGGTTCACATATGTTCACATCTAGGCTGTATTCTTCAAATGAATGCATTTCCTTCCCTTAATGGAAAGAAGAAAAACTCTGCTCAAAGTGCCAGATTTTCCAATACAAGCTTTGATCGCTGCAGATGCATGCACTGAGGCAGGTAGTAAATCCCTCTTAGTATTGATCCCAGGTTGAACTGAGGGGTGACTGAGCAGTTTTAACCTTGTGAAATAGCATATGTGGAAATGACGTATCACAAAATCCTAAGCTATGCCATGGAGAAAAACAGATTTCTTCTAGCCATCCCCAGGACTTGGCACCGGTAGGTACTTCTGCCCTGCATATCGCGACGTAGTGCATATATGAACCTTCAAGGGACCATGCTGGGTCGTAGTGTTTCAAATTAAGTCAGGACATGGGGACTGTGTTGTAGCTTAACATCCACATCTACTGCTGTGCTCTCAGACGAATCTTACTTAAATGCATATGAGTGTGTAGGCAGAAAGGGAAGGAGACATGAAGGGACTGGAGTTTTCCCTCTCTCCAGACGTCCCCTTCCTGTTATCTTCTGTGTCCTTGCATTTTAGAGTTGGTTCCTCTCTCCTTTTTTCTCTTTGCTGTTATTGAAATGAACAGGCGTTCCTAAGTGTCTTTTGTTTTGCTGCTTACCTCTTTACAAGCCTTTTCAAGGCTTGGAAAATGGACAGTGTAATGTGTGGGATCCATTCAGTTCCGTGCCTTCACAGTTTTTAATGGTGGAAATTTCGGAGCGTTACAAGTTACTGATAATTAATTTGCCTTCTCTAACTCCTGTCAAGAACAGCTTGAAACACAGTGTGAGAGAGTGTGAGTCTGTGCTTCCCCTTCTCCTCTTGGCCTTCCTCGATTCTGTCCAGATACAAATGTGTAAAAGGGAAACAACCCCAAATTTCCATTGTTCAGGGTATGTTTTTAAAGACAGAAAGTCCCCAGAATTTATTTAGAAGTATTTTTTCATTAATCAACAGAAAATCTGACCATCCTGTCAAAAGTGACATTTTCTTGGATGGCAAGGCATTTATTTGTTTATTTATTTTGAAACTCCATTTTTCATGAGGATGGTTTGTTGAGTCGGAACATTTTTACCAGCTCCTCTGAAGACTTGGTCATGAGGAAACTGTCAAAATATATGGGGGGAAATTTCATAAATAACAAGAAACGAAGCAGCTCCTCTGCGATGAAGCAGGAAATGAGTGCTGGCATCCGAAGCTTCTGCTGTGCCTTACATATCCTAGGAGGATTATTACTGTGTTTTATTCCTGTAAATTGGCGAGCAACCCAAACCTCTCCCAAGAGATGAAGTTCAAAACACTAGATTTAAGTTTTGTTGTTAGCTGTCTAACTTGTTATTGGATTATTTTAAATTCTGTCTATGCGGACAGCATTAGAGGAGTTACTGTGCTCTGTAATGGGAAGAAGCAATTTTTTGCTGTGAAAGCCTAGCCAATCTACTGGAAAACTAATGATTAGAACTTCAAAACTTCTCCACCAAGTAGTTGTGTAGTTTTTGAGAAATGAGGAAACTCTAATCATAATCTACATCTTTGTCTGGATGACCTTGTGACTTTTTCAATTTGCATACCCCGAGAGATCACCTTCTGCAGCCTGAAAGTCTTGTTGATGATCCTGTCAGATGGTCAAAAGATGCTGGCAACAGAAGTAGCATCTCTTGTTAAAGCAGCTAATATGGTTGAAAAATAGTAGCGTGTTTCTGGGTGTAAAAGCCCTTTTCAAAGTTAGATATAAGCTAAAAGCATTTGCTGAAAGTTCACTTAGATGTCTACCAGTTAAAGTATCTTTGAAAGAAAATGTTATACTATAGGCTGGTACCTATAGCATAGCAAGAGCGTTGGCAAAGGGATAGACAGGTGATAAGTGTCTTATCTCCTGGAGGAAAACAAGGGCTCCTTTATAGCTTGTGAAACACAACAAGGTTAGAGAGGGCAGAGATTATAGCTTTCCATAAGACTAATACCTGTATTGAGTTTTCCAGTTTCTCAGTACAGCTGTCAGTCTTGTTCTCATGTTTGCTGTGGGATGGTGTTTTGCAGGACTCCCAGGTGGCTCAGGACTGAGGGATCAGCAAGGGACCAATGCTTTTGTGGGAGTTTTCCCCCGTTGACAGCATCTTCGTCATCTCTGAGTGGTTGTGTAAGCAATTTCTAGTGCAGGTTGCCTCAGCCTTAGTTGTAGCAATATAGTCATATTTATAGAAGCACAAGAGAGTGTCTTCACACTGATACTTCTTTTTTTTCCTTGGCTTAAATATCCAAGTTTAATTACAGGAGAAGAGCTTTCTCAGTCTTCAAGAGCATGAGTTTAAAACAGGCCATAATTTCTGTGTTTAAAAATGTTTGGAGAAAATCATGTCACAATTTCGCTGTATTTCAGAAATCTGAAGTAGTGCTGCTGGTTCCACAGCTTAAGGAAAATTAGGTGCTGCAATGGGGAAAAGAAGATGTAATTCTTGCTTTCCCAATCTGTTACATCCCCATTTATTCCTACTGCAAGGCTCTGCTACCTCTCCTGTTAGAAACCATCACGCTTTCAGGCGAAATGTTATTTATGGTGAAGACGGATCTAGCCATGCTTATGTTAACACTGATTTAAATAGCCACCTTTGGATTTTTCTGGGAGATGAGGAGAAGCCGTGTGCCCTCTCAGTTTTTGTTTTGCAATGCAAAACGTAGCAAGTTATTTTAGTTTTTTTCTCCTGAACTGGGCTGGCCACTAGCCTTATTCAAGTAGCCCTACTCCATACCTTTTTCTGTCTTGACCACAGGAGGCTGTGGTGGCACTTGAGCTCCCTTCTGCTTTCCAGGCTGTGCCCATCCCAGGGGTCCTGGCCAGCATTCACTGTCAGCTCCACAGGTTTGACTTTCTCACAGCACCTTCAGACAGGTGATTTGAAACCCTTTCACGATCAGCCTTTCCTCCCGAGACTTTTCCTGCCATCATTTCAAGCAGTGAACTCACAGCAGGTTTTTTCATCAGTGATCCCAAATTGCTACCCAAGACCCTGCTCAGCTCCATCCCCCAGGCCTCCCCCCAGCTAATTTTGGCTGCAAAATGTGCCAACTTTGCCATGGGATGGCAGTTCATTCCAACATCGTAGCATCAGCAAATCACATCGGTACGCTCCAAAAGTCATGCGGAGGCTATTAATTTAAATAATACAGAAAATTATTCCCCAAACTATATTTTACCTTCCAGACTGGTTCATCCCTCCCCAGCGCAATCTGTTGCCTCTTAGTTGGTTTCATAGCTGCTTTCAATCCCTCTGATAATCCCCAGTTTCTCCATTTTGAGTATTTCCCCTGTGACATTATAGTCAATGCTTTATTGAAATTTGAATAGTCTCCATTCTTGCATGTCCTTTTTCTAGAAAATGAGTTATCTTTTTAAAGAAAGCTACCAACTAAGTCTTGTATGATCTCTCTTGGGAAAGCTCATGCTACGCTTTTTCTTCTTTTTCTCTTTGGCTGCCTTATATTGTTCTTTCCTTCAAAACTTGTGCCTTTGTTATCAAATTAACATTTTGTAATTGCCTCCAACTCACACTTGTTCCTCACTTCCATGCTTAGTAGATTGATATTTTTCACTGTTATGACACTACTATGAATTGCCAGATTTAATAAAAATCCTTTCTATTAGCTTAGTGATCTCATGAGATTTGTTTACAAAAAATAAAAAGGCACTAAAGGTAGAGGGTAAGCTCATAGTGGCAAAGGAGATAGAGCCAAAAGAGGTCAAGAAAGTGGATTTACACTCCTTGAGCTTAGAAAGAAATCCCTCCCTGCTGCATCTACCACTTGAAGATATCTTTCTTGCTCTTTAGGGTTTGGAAGTCCTTAGGTGAGGACCAGTTGTTTCAGGCTCTTTTCCTTTTTGGGGGTGGAAGGACGTAAATTCACTGAGAATAGATATAAGCTGCACACTTTTGGGGGAGAAAAAACAGTATCTGCCTTGGCAAAGACCAAGATGTCTTTGCACCGTGGTGGGCCCTGTTCTGCATCTGGGCAAGGCTGCTCTCAGAGGCCAGCAGTCAGGCTGCCCCCGAACCGTCCGTGCGTTTCAGCTGGCCAAATGCCGGCAAATACCTCTTTACAACTGGGTCGGCAAGGTTCAAAGGGATGCAGACTTCTAAACTGCTGATATTTCCTGCCCGTAAGGAGTACTTTGTGCTGGAAATTATACTTTTACAAACAATCCTGGGATCTCGTCCTTTGTGTTTGTCGATGCTCTTGGGAGGAGCTGTGAGACGTGTTGGGTTTTTTACTGTTGTTTGTAATTATGTTCTGCTGTTGTCGAGAGAAGGCAGGGTGCCATTGTGTTCGGTGCCATACAAACGTGCTGAGGTGATTCCTGCTCTGAGGGATCTCTAGTTTAAGGAGAGGTAGTAGGAGAAAGGATTTATGGATAGTGCTCAGAAATGGGGAGCAGAAAGGTGGCCCTGCAACCCTGCATGGGGCACAAGTGAAAACAGAGCCCAGTAACCATGACTTCCAGTTCAGAACCTTGATTTATCTATAGCGGAGCTTGTACTCTAATTCTGTATCCCTTTATCCCTTTTCTTTTTCAGATTAATGATTTAAAATCTCCATAAATTAACATATGTCAGTAAAAATTAATGTGACTTAATTTTCTTCCCTGCTTTTTGCAAATTGAGTTTGGCCCCTGTGAGCATCTTTGAATGATCACATATCACCTCTCTGACTTGCTCTGTGAGGAACCGAAGTCCAGTGGTGCTAAGTCACATCCAGAAATGATAGTAGGCTTCTAATGCAGGGAGGGGTTTTGAAAATCCATCTCACAGAAAATTAGTGTTTAGAAAAGAGCAAAATTCAAGTGTGTCTTGGTTAATGGCTTGCCTATTCCAGCATGGGCGTGAAAGAAAAGAAAGTGTCAGAAGGTGAATTTGAGATGCAATGGAAGAGATTCCCAAATCAGGTAGTATTTTGAGGGGATCCTAGTGCCTGATTTCCTCCTCATTTTTAGGAAATCCCAGTATCGGTAGGTTGTGCAAGCACAAAAAAATTGCAGTGCTTATATTTGCTGTGAATAGAAAACATTTGCTTAAGACGTGTGGCTGAGCGCCTGAGAGCACACAGGGTGTGGATGAAAGAGGACTGTGACAAATACTGGACTGAAGTGTCAGGCTTAGTGATGGACAGAGTTCTCATCAACTCAATGTGATTTGTTTTTTTCTTTTCCCCTGCAGGATTACCAGAATGTGATTTGGATTTCGTGGCCAACGTTTGCAGAGCAGGTGAGTACCACTGAGCTTCCGAATCCACATTTGGGCACCTAAAAGTATAGCATCCTGCACCACCCTGAAGGCTTTGTCAACAATTGTAGACACCACTGCCCACTTGTTAAAGGCTGTGAGTCAGGCTACTGCAGACTGGAAAGCACAAAGGTGCTTAATTCTCCAGTTTTTTGGGGTTTGGTTTGGTTTTGTTTTGTTTTCTGGAATATGCATAGCACTCTCTGTCAGCTCTGTGGTGATCACTGGAAAACCACATTGCATCTTCTCCATCAACTGATCAGCCATGCCCCTGAGACAACCCTACAATCAGCATTATTTTGGCAACAAGTAATTTCAGGATTTTGGGCGTATTTTCTTCACCCTGCTCTCAAAAAGAGTAGAATCTTTTTGCCTTGGCAAGTGTGGATTGTGTGCTAATTTATGTAAAGTCATGTTTTTGCCAGGCTTGGTTGGAAAAGAAATAATGTAACATCAAACATTTTTTTATCATTTTCAAGTCTTGAGTTGCTAGCTTTTGCTAACCATGCTTAGATCAGAGCTGTTTGGGAAACTTTTCTGCACAGTGGTATTTTTCCACTGCAAAGTAGTGATTTGTCAAAACAACTTTTTTTGCTGAAATGTATTGGTTTGATATAATGTTCACTGCCAAGGTACTTCCAGATGTCAGATGAAATGAAAGTGTGTGGCCCTCATTAGACCCCAGAGCCGTCACCAGCCGTGTGTTTGGGGCACACAGTGTTCAGACTGCCTGGCTGCTTGTGCTAAAAAACAGTCGTTCCTGGATTTAATCGGCTTCTCCTCTCTACACTGCCACGTTTTGTTTTTCTCTGTTTTGTCCCCAAACTATGTGTCCCATAGCTCAGGGTGGCCTAGGACATTAGGCCAGACTCTTCTCCCAAAAAATCTTTCTTTCAAATCCTCCAATGACATGTTATCTATTAAGTGGAAACAAGGTTCTGAGACAGGCCATCTCTCCTGGTGGAGAAAGAAGGTAGCTGGTATCCAGTCATTTTTACTGAGAAGTCCTATTCTTTGCAAAAAGCAGTAGGGCTCTTCATGAATCCCCTTGGGTGAGGGGCTCCAGGAGTGCTGGGAATTTAAACCAGTAAGAGAAAGGGAAAAGGCAGCATGATACTGGCATGTATCTACTTTACATACACTTCACTGGAGAAGAAGCTACCCGATTCTAGAAGGTTTTTTTTAATTGCCAGGAACTGTATGACAAGAGCCAGGAGCTGGAAACTGAAACAGGAAGAGTTCATCCTGGAAACAGGGTATGCTTTGTTATTTATTTTTTTTTTTTAAACAGGCACATATTAATCATCAGAACAATTTCCCAGAAAATGGGGTGGATCTTTATGGACTTCAGATCTTCAAATCGAGACAACTTGTTAGTTTGGAAATAATTGGTCTAGGTGTGTATAAGTTTTAGGGCACGATGGGAGAACCGCTATGTGACCTCTTCTGCCCATGATAGACATGAAATGAGGAGTTTGTTCCTGAGTGCTGCTTTAGCCTTAAACTTTGAGTTCTTCAGTCTCCTGCTGATGTTTAAGTACTACTAATGAAGTTTTATTGATGCCTTTTATATTTGATCAAGTGCATGTTTATTCTGTGTGTTCTGCTGAAGAGTCTAAGCTGACCTTTCTTAAAGTCTCTCCATAGCCATAAAAACTGCAAAACACATCCTGTGAGTAAACGTGTTTTGCATGGTCAGTTTACCTTAATTTGTTTGATTTTTTTGTTTGCTTTTGTTTTGCTTGGATCTGGTTTAAATGCCTGGTGTTAGATGTGTAATTGAAACATTTTGTTCTCATATTTAGACAGTTGTATGTTTTAACACAGCTGATCTCTGCTGCTCCCTGTATCTCCTTATACAAAGTGCTGCTTTCTCGTGTCGTGCCGTGTAACACAAAACACACCCATGCTGCGATCCCCCTGCTTTGACTGTGGGGAGGGAGCACCAGGGACTCTTCCCCAAGTCAAGAGAACCAGGTACCCCCTGTCCTTGGGAAACAAGGCCACTGAGTTCCACCATAGTCCCAGTGCCTGGATAGAAACTGCTGAGCTGGATAGGAGCAGGCAGGATAGGAGCCCTTGCCACCCAGCCTGAGGGTGCATGAGTCGGCTTCCCTTGGTGGTCACGGAGGTCTGACTTGGCACAGTGATGCCACCAAGGCAGTCTCTGCATCCTCCTTGCTGCATGAGATGCCGCCCTTTTGGGAATGTAGAAATCAGACCCCAAGCTCCCTTAAAGAGTGTCTTTATTAACTTTAATGTCCCAGAGATCAACTTCTGACAAAACATCTTTCCCATGTGTCTACTGCTCCTTGTGAAACTGCCTACCCTTGTTATCCACCTCAATTGGACAAGGGGGCTTTTTCTGATCAATCCTTGCCTGGTCTCCCACCCTGCGTACCTGTCCTGAATGCTTAGTGTTTCTCACCAAGGCTTTGCTTGGTTCATGATGAGTTAGCGTTCACGTTCCCAAGCAGCACTCCATCTCCCCTTGCTTCCCCAGCTACCTGCACCACACAAACCATCACGCTAGGTGTCTGTTCGTCCAGATGACAGGTGGGCTTTAAAGATGAAGCTAAGCAGTAATAAACCGTATAGTTACTGGAGATCTCTGCATAGAGGGGATGATGGCATGCAAAGGGAGAGTTGCGTTTATCCTCTTTAAATGGGAGCTTTGTGTTAGCAGCAGAAGAAAAGGACTTACAGATCTATTTTGTTTGGGTCCTCTTTGTATCTAGCAGGGAGTCATCCCTGCCACAACTGAGGAGAAAAAGTAATTTTAAAGATTGAACTAAAAATTGCATCTGTGAGCTGCTTCTAAAGGGAAGGAAAATTTGTGTGTTGTATTTTTGTTATTTTCCTGTCAAAAATGCAATGTGAAGTTAGCATAGTGATGCAGTCAGCTTCATAGAGGACTTGGAAGTTTCCCCCTCAGCCTCCAGGGTTTGAAAGAGACTTTTATTTCTGTCTATGCTTAATGAGCAAACTAGCACTGGGGAAATGCAAAAACACTCTGGGGCTTCACCCATAACTTACGTCACAGCAGAAAGTAACATCATGTGAGCCCTGGCTTTCCCCCAAGTTTGGACTTTGTGCAGCATTCATTTGCAACATGTCTCCTCCTTGCGCAGGGCAACATAGTCACCTGGGACAAAGAGCTCCTTGGCCTGTTCATGGTTTGTGGATTGTAAATGTCAGAAGAAAGAGACAGCTTGAGTCAGCCCCAGTGATGTTAGAAAAACTGGTGGTGAATATCCCACTCTGGTAGGATAATAAGCACCCTTGCTTTTTGGCACTTGTTCAGCCTCCCTCTCCATCTCCCACCTGCTCTCCTGGCCTTGACCTGATTCCAACAAGTGAACATCCCCAACTGCTCTTTAAGCTGCCTAATGAGTCAGCTCCCACAACAGTTGTCCAGTGGGATGGACTTGCAGGGGTGTTTCAGACATATGGCTGAGTCATGAGCCAGGTTGCTTTCCCACCCAGCGACCACGCAAGAAAAGGGGGGACAGGAGCAGGCTCAGCACAAGCCCAGACCTAGCAGTCAGTGTAATGGGTGAGGAGGTGTGTTGATGTGCAGTTTGCACCTCTCTTGATGCTTTGGAGGCCCTTGCAATCATAGAAAAATCACAGCTACAGGGCTCAGTTTCAATAGTGAAGGGCAGAGCATTGGAGCAGTAAGAGGAAAGGAGTTCATATATCTAAAATAGGAGGATCGGTGATGACCGTGAAGTAATTTCTGCAGAGCATGTTTTCATAAATCTGAAATTCTGAGTTTCCTGAAAGGTAGCCTCCTTGGAAAAAGAAGCTTTAACTAATTACTTCATCATAATTAAAGCCACCAAACATATGAGTTCCCTTCTGCAGAGAGGAAATACTAGGTATCAGTTTTTTGTATCCAAGATGAATTTGTGAGGCTTGAGTTTTTAAATGAAGTTCTCCAGAACTAACTTAAACACTCTACTCTAAGGTCTACTGCTAAATTCCATGAGAACAAGCTGATAATCTACGCCTTTGAATGTTAAATCAAACCACTGGGACAAGAGAAATTAGGGATTAGGTGTGGAGTATCTGTAAACTGACTTTGAAGAGTGTGTCCTGTCTGTGTGATGTATTGTTTGTTGTTTATTTTAACCAAGCAATTTATAAGAATTTATTATATGGTGGGGCAGCATGACTTGATACCACAGTTCAGATTAAGCGTTCAGCTGAGCTATGTTAAATAGGTAAGATATGGTAGAAACAAGATTTTCCCTAGTACATTTTTATTAATAACTTCTGATGGAAGGATAAGTTCGGGCGATGCAGTTAAGACTTAAAGGGGGAAAGAAAAGCAATAACAGTATTATTTATGCCAGCTATTGCAGTGGGAAGCCAGGATAGTGAGGAACTGATTGGCGAGATGTTCGATAGTACACTGGAAGGACCTTTTCTCCGTTGTGCTGAGCTAATGTTCCTTTGGTTTCACTTGTATGTATGTTGGAAGTCTTTATTAGTTAAATATGAACAGAACTTAAATCTTATAATTTTCCTGTATCTTGAACTAGTTATTTGGGTACTGTGTTTGATGCTATTGACAGCTGCTTTGGATAGGGTTAATACTTTTATTTACATTTCATGTTCGTCTAAAAATACCCCACATTCTGAAGACAAGCCAGCTTGTAGCGTTGTGAGGAACCCAGACTGCAAACTTCTCAATTATCCAATGTCTGCACTTTGTGTTTTTGCCACGTATCCACATGGGTCTCAGTCGGTCATAGTCTGCGCTCAGCTCTGCTGAAGCCAAGCTTTGCTTCAGCCTGTCTGCTTGGTATCGGCTTTCTTGAATTTTGTCCAGAATTCCTTTCAGAAGAGACATAAGTGTTTGGATGAGAGATCATTTCGGGGCCACTGAATAACCAGAAACGTTAACTGGTTCAGGAGATCCCCTTGGCTGAACATAGAGGACCTGAGGGTACCTGGGGAAAGGTTCTTATATACTGATCCTGTTCTTAGTGTTCTCTGGGCGTTTGCTCTTGGCCACCGTTGGAGGTAGGTTGTGGAGTCAGATGGGTCCTTGGTCTATTTTATGTTCCTACAGTAATATTTAAGCTTGTGTGTCACAAGGTACAAGTCTACACAGGGCTGTGCAATAGGTTTATCTGGCTTCCATTGGTCGTTACCATTCGTTGCAGAATAGTAACGTTGAGGCGAGTAAACTTGACTCAAGGAGCTCGGTGGATGCTGCTAGTGGTGCCACCATGAAATGACCTGGCTCCCCTGCCAAGAGGGGCTTGTGCAGTGCTGGTGCTGTGTGGGAAGGTGGTGGGCAGTCCCTGACCATGGGGGATGTCATCCTCGGGGTAGCTCTGTGTGGTGGGTTGGAGTGGGGTGGGATTCGAGAGAGCAGCCATCAGCTCAGACGGTGGTGACTGGGAGCGCTGGTTTAATGAGCATCTCTTGGTTTCTGCTCAAAACGTTTTGGTCTGAAATTTTATTTTCTGCATACAGAGAAAAACAGGGATATTTGAATATTCACATGGCTCGTTTTGCTGTATAAGACAGTTGGCAAGCATACATGCCAAACACCATTTGGATTTGATTTTCTTTTTGATTTTAAAATGTCCATAAAGTCACCACTATTGTACAAAAAAGAGGACAGTTTTTACTACCTATAAACCCTTCCGGTATTGTCTGTGCTCAGAGAGGGAGAAACAGTTACTATTTTCTCCAGGAAATCTGGATTTAGAGTATGCATTTGTCACTTCTGTGCTGCTAGATGTTACTAGAATATTGCATTCTTTCCAATTATCCGAGCAGCCCTCAGGTCTTTTAAAATAAATAAGATCTCAGGATTTGCTGACTCCATCAGGAAAGTTGGCCATTTTTAGTTTTAACTGTCAAATATGCACCTTAATCTTAAATAGCATTTAAGTTGCCATTGTTGTATTGGAGTCAGTAGTACCATTAAAATCATCTTTCCAATAAGAAAATAGCTTAATTTTTCTCCTTGCTGTTTTGGTCTATATGGGTAGTCACACAAGGAGGAGAAAACATCCTCCCTTGAGAAACGTTTTCAATGTGCAGCACAGCTAAAGAGTTGGACTTTTATGGGAGCTCAGCCCCCACTAACCACACTTTCTCTCATTGAACACCTTGATGCAGTAAGAAACACTGTCCCATTTGATATGAAAAATGTTTAGATGGCTGAAATCAGAAGAAATGGTCCCCAGCGTCACTATCTAGATTGCGGTAGTACATTCTTCTAGTAGTTGTACAGTGCGTGTCTGGTTTGCACACCATTAACCAAGTAACTTCTGCACAGGCTTCCACTGCGCTAATCCTGAAACCTTCCCCGTTACAGCTATTTTCTTTCTTTCTTCTGAAATGTACTTGTTTTTTCTGTCTGTCCTTTTTTGTTAGGTAAAACCTCACATGTTGTGAGGAGGTATTAAATTAGGACTAGCCAATCCGAATTTTATCAGGAAATAGGAGAGAAATTAAATCAGAATGCTCGTCGTGAACAGGTCCTGGACAGAAACAGCCTTGGCACATCTGCGTTAGTAGCATCGCTGTGGTGCTCTACTCTGGCTCCAAAATCAGCTGCACTTTTTCATGGTTATTCATTACAAATTTTTTCCTGTGCCTTTATAATATCATGATTACTTTCCTCACTATAAATCTTAGAGGGACTTTTGGATTTTGAAAGAGAGCGATATTTTCACAAGGTACCTGATTTCTTCTGATTATGTGAGCCCAGTGTCATACCATAAATTATCCTTCCCGATCTATCAATGGCAAACATTGATTCCAACTGCGAGGGCATGTGCTGCTTATACAAATGTCTGACACTGGATGAAAGCCACCTTTTTACCATGTTAATTGAAGATGGATAGCGAGGACTTGAGATCAACAAATGGGCCTGTTTGTCATGTTGTTAAAACTCAATCTGTCTGACACTGGAAATGTTTTTCAGCTCCTTAAAATGAAAGGGAAACTGTCAGCTTGAAAATCACATGTCTAACAGAGCTGTCATCTTTTCCTGTTCACAGTCCTCCTCAAATAAGATCTCAAACACTGTAGCTGAAAAAAAGGCTAGAAAATGCAATCTCGCCTTTTATGGAGATGTAGAAAACATTGTCCAGGTCGGAGTTGCGGTGGGACAGATCCGTAAGCGCTGACTCAGCCCTGCTCCAGAGTGTCCCTACGCAGGGGTAGGTAGGTCCCGATGTCGTTGTGACACCACCAGCCACGGCACTGCCTTCAGGAAGGACAAGGGCTGGATTATGGGGAGCCTTGGGACAAGAGAGACAAGTGCGGACAGAGCTGCTTTCCCCAGCTGTAAGCATTATCCCTTCTGAAGTCTCAGAAAAATGCCTCAACTTTCATTAGTGCTGATGGCGCAGCGTCATTTCATGTGGGCCTTTTGATAGTGATGGTCCCAGACACCGCCGCTTCTCAACCTGAAAATTTTATTGTGTTAGACTCTATATAAATGTCTACAAACTAGGAATAGCTCCTTTCCTCCACGAGGCAGATGCTGCACTCACTGCTGAATTAAGACTTGGCGTCCAGGTTGGACTCTTGTTTGTGTGCTACAAGTAGCCCATTTATTGGTGTGGCTGTGAATGTTAGTAAGTCGTCCCTGGGTTGCTTTTCCTTGCAACACTATAGAGGATATATGAGTTTGCCATTTATAAAGGCTTCTGAATGAACTAGAAAATCTCTACAATGAGTAGCCCAAGGGGATGCAAGCTAATTGTTCACTAGTAGCTGCTGGTGAGCTAGGAAAACTCAGCAATTATTTGGAAACTAATTTGTAATGTGCTGACTTTTGCTCCTCCCACCCCCATCTCCATGGGTGCCCAAGGTGAAGAATCCTCTATGCTATAAATGCTGAGGAGAAGATTTGTGCACAATGTCTGTCTTGTCTTGACTACTACTTTTGCATGGCCATGTCTTTCTTGAGAGGGTATGTGAGCCCTTCACAGGCATGACTCTGTATGCTCTCTGTGCTTCCTGAGGAATGGGTTCATTTTTATCTAGACATGCAAAACTAAGATTATTTCTCTTAAGCTTATTTATCCCTCTCAAGCAGAGTGTTTCTTTAAATCAAGTGAACACATTTAGGAATATCTTAAACTGTGATATTTTAACGTATGTGTTCATTCATTTTAATGCCGTTCAGTAAAAGCCTAAGACGTTTTCAGTTCACACTACTCCTACCCTCTTGCTGCGTTACGCTGGGACATGAAGTGGAGGAAGAGATGCTGAGGGATGCGTATGAGCCTGTATAAGTTGCTGTAGGTCTGGTGACTTTGAGAAGGTACACTGATTTACACCGGTCTGGGTCTGCTCTCACTTTGCATTTACGTTAATAGGATTTGTGCATCCGGCTTCCCCAATGTACCATGAGGAAAATTGGTTGTACGAAGATTAACGCTAGTGCGATCATAATATCCACTGGTTGTTACAATAGATCTGTTTATCAATACACTCTAGACACATTCAATATTGTTGCGTTTCATAACAAATTACTGTAAGTTGCTGTTCTGTTCTATTCCCTTATTGCATTTTCACAGCGCATTATAGGAATGATAAAATTCCATGAGCCATAACTCCTAATGGCAGAGATGATCAATTTGACTTCTAATTTGGAAGAAAAAGCACATACACAGTATACACTTTGCCCTAGTGCAGAATAATAGTCCTGCTCATCTTTGTGGCAACATTGGGACATTAGTGGTAATGATTAGCAGTAATGGGTTTTAACAATAATTTATTTCTAGGTATGTAAATGTATCTGATTCATTGGTCTCAGAGCTAATGCCAACAATATCATATACGCATGTAAGAATGTGCATCTTTCAATACGTCTATAATTCAGAGCATCCCTGACATCTTTTTAAAGCACAGGAAGTCAGTTGTGCACAAAAAGGTCAGCTTGCCCATGGTCTAGTCTGCCGATGCCAGGTGACCCACGGCAGTCTGTGCGATGGCTACCTGCGTATTCTCTGCAGAAAAGTTTAATGAATTAATGTTCAAAGTTGAGCTTCACTTTTAGTGAGGCTGCTTCCACTGCTCACAGCATTGTCACAGTTCTGGATTCACAGGAGGGTTTTTTTTTTTCTTTTTAATCTTTCTTAAAATTTTCATTGAGAAGCTATTTGAAGGCTGTCGGGCCACTGGTGTGCTGGAATCTCAGGAGCAAAGGCAGGAGGGTTTGAATGGTTTCCTTTTTGCCGACAAACCAAGGCAGATGGTATGCAGAAGCCTTCCAGTGACTCCTCAATAGCACTTAAATCTACCATGTGCAATCTATTGTCTGTTTAAATCCATTTAATTTACAATTAACAAGACACCTCTTACTCTCAACTTAATTAAAGAGCTACTAACTCTTAGAAGGATTGAAATGCAATAAAGAAGATAACCTAGTTAGGGTATAATTAAGGGAATTTACGTAAGTAATAAACATGGTATTGCTGCCTTCTAAAAAAAATACCCTGAACTTATGTTAATTTTTTAAAAAACTTGTATTAAAATAAGTGTTCAGACATTTAATTAGCATAAAGCAAGATCGCTATGGTGAATTAATTACACGCAATTTCCTTTAAGTAACCACTGAAAGCATGACATACCAAATGGCCTTTGTGTGATCTGTCAGCAAGCCAGGTTTTAACCTCTGCATCTTGGATTAACCCCTTCTGGCCTGGTGCTGATTTCAACTAAATCCTACAGGTGCCTACATTAGGTCCTCCAGAGAGGCAATTTGAAAGGTGATTAGAAGCATGAAATAAAAATTATCTCCTTGCTTAAACACTCACTTGGCTCTGGGTTAAAACCAAAGCGTTCATTTCCCAGGATTCTGGCTGGAGCAGGAAAGAAGGGAAAAAGCATCGTTGCTGCACAGTGGTGGCAGGTACTTACTTTGTCCTGAATGTTATAAGCCCAGTAAGCCTAGCTGTATGGCTTATAATAAAATAGAAAATATTCTTATTAAGTATTAGGATTTTGATGCCATCCCTAAAGCACCACAGTTGGGTTTTGTTTGTAGCTCAGCTTCTCTTTGTGCCAGTGGGTTTCCAGCTGGCTGCTTGGTCAGTGGTGTATAAAGTAGGCTCCTGAAGCTGCTTCGCCACCGCCAATGGTGATTTGCTCCTCGATCGCACGTGTGCTTTGCTGGATGCAGAGTACGCATCATTTATTCTGCATAGAGACAACCGAGAGAAAGATATTTCAGAGTGAAGTAACAAGTGTTGCTGAAGGGCAAACTTTCAGGGTACATCAGTGTGAAGGACACGACCATGTCTGAGCGGAAAACATGTCCTTCTTGTGTATACTCAAAAGAGATACCTTGGAGATGTTTTCCTTCCTGAAAGAAGAAATGAAATCACTGTTAATAGAAGTATTCAAAAGCTGTTTATATACAACGTGACTATCTGACTCTATTTCAGGTCTGTCTAGTGCCCCATTAGCAAAGCAAAGTTTTTTGGGGCACGTGGGACTTGATATCGCCCAACTTGCGAAGCTCTGACTGAATCTGTCATGGCTCTCTCTTCAGCTTTCCACCTCCAACAAGAAACTTGTCCTTTCATGCATTCTTTTTCAAAGGGACAGATTCCCACCTGTCTAGCTTAAGGTGAAGAGTTTGAAACAGCAGCCAGTACATCCAAACCCCACTCTTTTGGTTCCCACGCCATTCGATGGGGGGTGAAGGTAGCACAGCTACACATTTAAATGACGTGACCGTGGCAGCCAGGCCCATTAGCGCTGGTGACAGAATGGCAGATGCTTTCTGATTAAAAACAAAAAAACCTCCTCCACAAATTACATTAAGCCCTTCTTTGCATTTTGAAAGGCAATATGTGCTTTTTCACCTGCCACGACTGTCAGCTGGCGTGTGCTGTCTCTAACCAAGCTGACATCTGCAAATTGATGATCTGTGCCGCCGCTTCCACACACAGCCACCCTTTTCCCTTCTCCAAAAAGCTCCTGCCTTGCTTGCTGGCCGTGCTGCACTGCGGGTTCAGCCTGCGGGGGAAATTAAGACTTTCCCAGGAAGGTTCATGCTGTTCATCTGCTATTAGGGACTTCAGAGAGGCCTGGTTTTAATTTTGGAGTTACTTCATTTTTTAAGGGAGCTGTTATAGCTACTTACTTTTGAACTAAGTGCGTAATGTTTCTATTTCTACTCTAAAGTACACTCAGATGATAATTCATCTGTTTCTGTGCATCGTCACCTAAAAAACCTGAAGTACAAATGCTTCATTGCTGTATCCAAACTAATAATCTTGGCTGGCCATCCCATTTTAATTGGAAGCTGAAGAGCTTTTGAATCGAAATGGATATTTAGAGACCATCAGGACCAAACCGCCAAGGCTTCTGTCAGCACAGTGACATTGTTTCGTTAGATGTGGGACTTGGAATATATTTACATGCCTGGTAGCGATGTAACAAAAGATGACAGATTAATTAACTATTGGAGGTGGGCCAAGCAGAGGACACGGTGGCCTAGCAGGTGCCCCATTCCCCGTGCGATAGATCATGTTTGTTCATGCACTCACAAACTCATTAGGCTCAACCTGAGTTATTTGGTACGAAGTGCTACCTGGGTAATTGCTGTTGCGTTGTTGGGGCGAGCTTGTGTGCAGAAGACATTTGCAGGGCTGACGTTGGGGTCTGGCAGGCCCGGGGGCTGCAAAAGTTGTTTGGTTAAAGTGGGGGTTAATCCAACCGGCAGCGTAATAGTGACAAAACCCAAGGAGAGGTGTCCTTGGCTTGCATTTCTCTGCACAGCCATGCCTGTTGGGTACAGAGGTGCCTCCGGCAAGGAGACCTGAGGACTTTTCCTCCATGCCACACCATGGAGGAGAAATGTTTTTTTTTAAGGGGGATAAAAGGGTAGGAGGTGCTGCTCCCACGCTCTTTCCCCTCTCGGCTGTGCTCTTGGAGGATTTCAATATTTCTTACTCGGGCTCGGATGCTTGGACAGCTTTTCTACCTGCTCCAAATTTGTTGTGGAGATTGCCCACTGCAATGGAGAATGTCACTGGTAGGAAATGTTTACAGCAAGGAGGAGAATAATTATTTTTTTTTTTTTTTTAAAGAGAGCGCATTGTTCCTCCAGTCAGATGTTTATTTAGTGGCTGCATATCAATTATCTGTTTGAACAGGTTTCATTACAGAAAGTGCAAAACCCCTGAGCGCGTTTTAAAATATGCTAATCCTTACTTAGGCAGGAAATGGAAAAGGCTCATTTACAGTTTAATTTCTAATCCATGTGGGTTGCCATGTTGTATGCTGGGACATAAATAGAAAAGCTGGAGTGGAGAGGAGAGCTCGCTCACAATAAACAGGTGGTGCTGCTTTGCTTTTTCTGCTTACCCACTCTGATCATATGTCAAAGTGCGAGCCACAAAATGTTGAGTGCAAACTCCTCCAAGCCCATTTATTCTGTGCTTTTTCTTTTGAGGGATAACATACGGGCAAGAGCTTGTAAATCAACACTGATGAGGAGGGAACGAGCAGGTTCTTTTCTGATGTGGTGAGCACCCGCGCAAAGAGCTGTTACAGCCCTTTTCTTTGGCTGGCAACGTTAATCGAAGAGGATCAGCAGACAGCCCCACAAAACACCTGAAAAAAGCAAAACCACGTCCCCCACTCAGGTCCCTTCCGCTGTTGCAAATGCCCTGGGACAAGGAAAGTTCTTCCTTTCTCTTTTTTTCTTC
>NW_009632890.1:16726-19302 GCF_000690535.1 Cariama cristata | reverse complement strand
TGTTCTTTTTCGTTCCCTAAAAAAGTTGAGTTGCACAAATGAGCCCTCCCCTCCAACTTTTCCCCTTTACTAGTTTGTAACATTAATGGAACCAACTAATCCCTCTGATTAAATATTTATTTGGGCAAGGCTACCCATTCTGCTGTCAGGCCTCCCATATCAGTGTTTAATCAGTTGCCTCATGCTGTTGTGTTCTGGATGTAACAAATACTATCCCCAACCCTTTCAGACCTGGGCTGTGGACCCTCCCCTTTGAGATTGCTGGAAAGAAGTTGGAGTTGACAAACTTGCAAGTGTGAATCCTTCTTGAAATACCTGGCTCCGCACATATTTGAAAATCAGGAGGGGAAGATGTGTTGGGAGCTTGGGAGGGAAAATTGAGCTGCGGCACGAGCCGCAGTGGCGGCCCAAAAAGGAGCATCCTTTTTGCAGGACTGTTGCCAACACAGCCCTAGCAGGGTGGTGACAGATATTCGAAGTGATGGGACAGGGTACATTTGATATAGAGCAACAGAGTTTAATTATGGACAAGAATCAAATTGATATTCATAGGGTGATAAATAAATAATGTGTATGCACTCACAGGGAAGGACAAGAACATTTTTCTGAAGCGAAAGAAATAATATCAGCAAAACAGAAATTAAAAATGGATCTATTTAGCAGAGCTTCTGGTTACATGACAAATGCATCAGTGCGTGGACTCAATCCTTCTGTTTCTTGAGGAGTCATTCGTGCTTGGGGTAAAAGGCTGTGAAACGGGCTGGGGTCACATTTCTCCTCCTCTGCAGGATCTCCGCTCCGAGATTTCTAGCTAACATTTTCTCTCCTCAGGGGGTGAATTGAGCCTTGGGAGGCTCAGCAGCAGCCAAGAGCTAAAAGGACAAGAGCGAAACCTGAGGAGTTGATTTGATGGTGATGGAGACAGAAAGGAAAGTGAGGCAGGATTTTCCCTGGTCGGCTGAGCCGAGGGTGCAAGCCAGCACACACCTATTTGGCAGGAAGCTCTTTAATATGGGTTAGCTTTTAGTTAGACCACCTCAAAATAAGCTGGGCAGTTTGCATAGGAAGATCAAGGCAGCAGTACAATAGCTGCGTTTTTATTTTCCTAATTTCAGCAAATGTCTCCTAAATAGTTTGAGCTTCTGACAAAGCTCCTCTCTGAAACATGCATGTTTCTTCAAGATAAATCTCAACTTTCATGTAGAACCTGATGTTTCCTGTACATGCAGCTACAGACATGAGCTTGAAAATGGGAAAGAAATTATCTGACATAAGAAAATGAGTGAGAAACCCAGCTTGAAAATGGGAAAGAAATTATCTGACATGAGAAAATGAATGAGAAACCCAACATGTTATACTTTCAACGAAATGCTTTTACTCTTGGATTTGGGGGGTGGATTTGGGGGCTTGCCTCATAATGTTTTTAATACATGGTGCTATCAATGTTGTGTTAAAAAACCGAGGGAACTGGCAAAGGCTAACAAAAACCAGCAGCTTGGATGCATCAGGGACTTGGGTGACTCCTCTGTTTGTCCACTGAGCACCTCTGCGTGTCTCAAAATGGCTTACTCTCTGCTATGCCTGAGACGGTGCTTTGCTACGGACCGAGTAGCGTGTATCTTCTCTACAGAGAAGACAGGAGGGAGACCTCCCCAAAAACGTGTGTGTATGTATACGGTTTAAAAAAAATTATATACGTGACATAGAGGGGGCCTTAGGTCACGCTTGACCGTAGCCATAGCCCAATGGGGCGAGGCAGCTCCTTGGTTTTTCTCTGCTTCCCTTCACCCCTGCGCTCAGCAGCCGGCTGCCCCGGCATCTGGGAGGAGGCCTGAAAAATGCTGCCTTGGCAGAGGAAAGTTTGATGAGCATGGCAAAATTAATTTTTAATTAATTTTCTTCTTGTTTAAAGGAAACACGGAGAATGTAGTGTGGAAGAACAAGATCTTAAATTGCTAACTGTAGTAGTAATAATTTTTCTCTTATTAGTTTTATGCTTTTTTAGCCTTGGCAGCTGTACCTACACAAATGTCCTTTAGCAAGAATTAAAAGAACAGGCAAAAATGTGCTAGAGGCATCATTTTATTTTCAAGTGATCTAGGAGGTTTTTCAAAGTTTTCCAGGAGGTGTCAGCAGTACTTTAAAACTTTCATTTTCTGTGATGGAGATTTCTGCAGAAGTTATTCTTCTAGAATAAATAAAAAGAAGAATTCCGTGCTAAGGAAACAGCAAACATCATCATCCAATCCCACTCCTGAGGAGATGGGTCCTCACTGCCAGCTTCGGGCTGGGTTTGCAAGCCTTTGGGCACTGCATATTTTGGCAGGGTTTCTTACCACCGAACTCTCGGCTAGCGGGCTGTGTTGGTGGTGTTTCCCTTTCTGTGGTGTTGGTAAGCGTCAGCTCTGCCGCTGGCTCCAGAGATCTTCTTGGTAAGTCGTGGGACTTGGCAGCTTCCAAGTCCTGCACAACTCCAGCTTTCATGACCATAAAGCAAATTTTTGCCCAGGTCCTCTGAGAAAAGCCTTGAAAATATGACCTAGTGCGAATAAATCAAAAGGCAATTAAAATAATTT
>NW_009632890.1:0-16695 GCF_000690535.1 Cariama cristata | reverse complement strand
AAAATTTTACCTAGTCCTAATAAATCAAAAGGCAATTAAAATAATTTTAAATATATATTTTTTTTTTATTAAAAACCTCATGGTGATGTGTTTTCAGGATTGGAAGTACTGCTTTATGGCCAAGGGGAGAAACAGCTCTATTTATACTTCTCTTTCATCGTTCCTAGTTGGCTTTTACAGGAGCTGTTGGGATAATCTGGTCCAGGTCCTCGGCTGGTGTAAGCTGGCAGAGCTCAGCAGGCTTCACAGAGGCTGAGCCAAGTTAGACTGCTTTAGAAGCCAGGAAAATAATCATAACAGCATAGAGAGCACTTTCCACCTGAGGATCAGAAAGCAGACAGGGAAGCCTATGGATGGCCTGCATCTAAAAAGGAGAGCATTACTGGAGGTGGCAGTTAGTTCAGTATCATGCATCTTTTTGTGATAATACAAAAAAAAAAAAAAAGGTGGGAGGATGGGCAGGCCTAGTATGGCACAACTGGGAACATAAAATGTCCTTTAAATCCTGCTGTTGGTCAATGCAGCAATGTTAGTGAAAGATACAGGTGGCAATATAGAAGATGTTGCCAGTCTCAGTGTTTTCAGTCTACCATGGACTGAAACTAACATTTTCAGTTTTTACATGGCTAATTGGCAAAGAAAAAGTCTAATCAGTGGAAGAAAAGCTTGAAAATGTTTCATTTCAGAGCTCGCTGTGAGGAGGCCTTAAAAGCAAGCATAGGCATTGCAAGGAAATGGGGCTTTTCTCTTTCAAAATCCAGCAGAGTCCAATAAAATCAGGCAGATTGACAGACACAAAGAATTACGGTCCATTTACTTTTGAAAATGAGCACTATTGGATTGATAGTGGACAGATTCACTCACTAAGGTCTGCTTTGGGGCTATCTGATCCAGCTCTTCTGTGTGATCGTAGATACCATCTTAAAGTATCATCACACTGTTGCGTGATTTTTCACATTGCAATAATTAAATGCTGGGACGCTCGATAAGTGCTGGCGAGAGCTTGGGCTGATGCACAGCGAGTACTGAACTAAGAAAGCCGCACTGCTGTAAGGTATGTTTTCTTAACCTCTTGTACTTAGTTCTGGCAGGCTGTTTTATTAAATGATCTTTTAAAATAGGTCAGTTGGGTAAATATAATCAAGAAGTGTGATCATGAGTTAGGTAGACTTTAAAAAAAGCATGGCACTGTTCAAACCATTAATGGCCGGCAGGGTTAGAGATGAAAAAGAAGAGAAATCTGTTGCATAGGATTGTGTGGGATGGAAGGACCTCCGCAGAGTCTCTGCCTGAGTCTTACCCCATGCTGGCAGGTTATTCACCTATGGTTTAGAAGTCTGATCTCACTCTTTTTTCCCTATTTTAATTTTAACCACTGTAGCACAGACATTAATGGGATTATATCTACTTAGGAGGCTCCTCTGAGGGGCGGCTTGATCTTCTTGCTTGCCTGCGCAGTATCAGACACCATCATTTGCTACGCCATGTTGTACTACTACACTAAGAAACCTGGTGTTGGAGAGCAAGCTGGGTGCTTAAAAATGCTCACTGGTGTACGGATCTGGAGTGGAACTGGAGAAATAGGCACCAGGTTTGGAAAATCAAGTTGCATCAGCCCAGAACAAGTGTAGCCTAATCAAGTCCAGCTCTCTCTCACATCAGTTTTGTCATATCTAACAAGGGGTGAGCACTTTTGACAGCTTTCCCTCAGTAGAGACACTGATAAGGTGGCTCTTTCCTCTCTACACCAGTTTGCAGGAAACTTGTCGGAAGTGTGTAACAGAAAGGACAAACTGGTTGAAATTGGGCAGTGGGCTCAATACATCATCACTGCACACTTAGTTTCCCTAAAAACTCAAGTTCATTAGATGTCAACCTCTCAGCTGAGAAGGTATCTAAAAGGAGGAAGAGGAGAAAACAGTGAAAAAGGATCAGACCCAATGTTAAGATGTTTATTAACGGGTTCATAAGGGCAAACAGAGTAACTATGTGAGAGTAGGGGTGCAAGGGGGGTTTTGGGGAAGTTGCATGAAGGAGCTGGTCCAGGCTCCTTACAGGTGCTGATGCCTGTCCCTCACCCCTGGCCAAGCTTTAATCCCGTTTGGCAACTGCACTCTGCCCTTTGGCTGGGGGATTAGAAAAAAGGGGATTTTTTTTTTTTATTATTAGTCTTTTTTCTTTCTTTTCTTTTTTTCCCTTGCTGGATATCCTTTCTGGAGCATCTCCTCCCCGCTTGCTTCAGCCCCACTTAGCTCCAACGCGCCTGCGTGCCGTGATGCCCTGAGCCGTGCTTAACGTGTCCCCAGGAAACCTGGCCCCCCGCCCGCTGGGACCAAATTTCAAGGCATATCTGTATTAGCTTATTTTGATGTTTTTATCTTTCCGTGATCGGGAACCATTCTCTGCAGCCAAAACAGACACTTTCCTGACGGTGTCGAGTGAATTTTTAGCTCTCCTCTGAGGAGAGGACTTCAATAAAAGATGAGGCTGCTCGCCACGCTGACTGGCTCGAGTGCTGTAACGTCTCCGGCGGCTCCTGCCTTTCGCTGTAAGTTTACACTTGTATGAACATTGGCTCGGCTGCCCCGTGTTGCTGTAAGTGAAGGTTTGCACGCAAACATGGCCTCCACAAAAGCCACCTCAGGCGAAAGCACTTCCCGCCCCAGCAAAATGCAGCGTTACACGGGGTCTCCGGTGGGTAACTCTGCCAGTGGTTTGGCAGTGACTCATGTTTTAGTCATGAGGGATGGGGGTCTCTTCCCTCCCACCTCCCCCCTGGCCGGGGAGCATGGCAGGTTTGCTCAAAGGCCCTGGGAGCAGATCGCCCGTGATTTTCTGGTAAGGGGCACATCACCGCAACAAAGTTTTGTTCGTTGAAGGTTTGATATGTGCAAACCTTCCTGCAGAAACACCACGGAGGCCCTATCCCCCTCCATTAACCTCCTGAACTCCCACCTTCACTTGCTTCAGCGATGAAGAAATAAAATGCAAATAAAACTGCCAGTTTTCTTCTGGAGCCTGGGAGGTGCAGAAAGTCTACGGGTCATTCAACCTGCTCTTCTCCTTCTGAAGCTGAAGTAACTGCAAATCTATAGGAAATACTGAAATGGCAGGGGGAATAATAAATCAGGTTAGTTTTTGCACCTGCTGAAACCTCCTGGGTTTCTTTTATTCATGAGGCTAATGCTCCCATCTTGCTTCCCTTAATTACGGGTTGGGAGACTCCTCATTGCTTCAAGGCCACCCCTGCTCTGTGGTAGCACAGAGATTAAGTGCTGGAAATGTCCCTGGGGTGCAGCAGCTCCCGCCAGCACGTGGATTTTTGCCCAGAGTGGGTAATATCCAGGTGAAATGATGGGGATCCTGTGTGCCATGAAAACACACCTTCTGGCTTCACCCAAGTTGTGTGTTTTCTGGGAAGTGGTTGAGGAGATGAGGACAGGTGGGAAGGCTCCGCAGCAGGCTCGAGGCAGAGATGTGTGTGAAAAGGGCATAGCGGAGAGAAAAAACGCTGTCATGGCAAAGTCCCGTGAAGTTGGTGGAACTACACTTTAAGGTATTTCAGTAGTGATGCACCCAAAATGGGGAGTAATTATATCTACGTGCCTCTTGGTAGTTCTTACACTTTCTACACCTGCTTTCTGGGAATTTCAAAACCCGGCTGAGATTGTCCCGCAAGCCCAGGCGGGGGGAACTTAGCTGGATAATCATTTCCAAGGGCTGTCCCGCTGGTTTCCCTGTGCCATGCAGCCATCTGCAGGTGAAGGCTTGAGGGAGGCAAATCTGGGAGACAACTTGAAGCTGATGCTGAAGCAGGTCACCAAAGGAGAAACGCTGGAAATTTTCAGGAGCTGAGACCTGGGGAGTTTTAGGAGGCTGCAGGGCACGGGAGCTGCAGGAGGGGAGAGGGAGACTTGCAGCAAAGAGGCTGCAACTACTTAGCTAAAGGGGAGGTGATCAGTTTTGCAATATATTTGCAGGAGGACTGACTTTTACAGCATCTTCTTGGCCAAATATTTAATTTTTCTTTAGCGGCTTATCTTTCCGCAGCTGTCTGCACTGCAGCAAAGCACGTGGGAAAATGCTGCTGCTGAAAATGGGAGTTGATAGAGGGGAAACTTTTCAAAAGCAGCTGGCCCCTTCGGGTCCCAGGACCCACTGAGTTTCAGGCAAGTTTATTCAGTCACTCAGGAGCTTTTGAAAAATTACTAAAAGTCTTTCCCCTCTCATTATTGTGGACTCCCCAGCAGGTAGCTCAAGCTTCTGTAATCCTTAAATCAAATATGACAGCTTCTCTTCTGTATTGGTTTTCATTTTCACACTGGTTTCAGGGTGGATATTTCTCTTCCTCCTTGTTACCAGGGGACTGACAATAACCGTTTTAAAAGAAACAGCAAATATTGTCTGGTTTTGTATTTAGGTGTGCCAGCTAATGCCAATCGCTGTGGCTTTGGGTAATTCTGTAGATTAAAAAGCTAGTGCTTTGAAGGGGAAAAGCAGAGCTATGTTAAATGCAGTAGTATTATTTATGACTATGTTTGCTTTCTGTTTTCCAAAATCTCCTCCATAAAGTCAACACTTGGCATTAAAAGCCATCTTAAGATATCAGACTGAAGTGTGTAAGGAAATAAACCAATAACTTCCAGCAGCACATTTTCATTAACCTGGAACTAAAAAAGTCCACTGTGAAATAGTGGAATGTTTCCTTGAAGCCTTTTTTTTTACCTTTCCATACACATTTGCTCAAGCAGTTTAATCAGGGAAAAGCTTCCTTTATCATTTGACTTTTTTTTCGATTCCTGCCGTGGTTCCTGACATTTTGGGAAATCGCTCATTTAAAGTGTTGCAAAGAAAGTGCTGTCAGTTATTTATCAGGTTTTGTGTCATGATTTTGGAAAACTGACTTTGATTTACTTGTGCCATTAGAGACTTCATCAAAGGAATGAACAACCATTTTTCTATAACACCATTAAGTAAAAACAGCAAAGCCTCTCAGTCGCTTTTTCCCGTTAGCGTACTTGAAAAAGTAGGCAAAAATATTAATTGGGTTGTTGATTATATTGATAGATCCAGAGCAATTTTAGGTGCCTTGCCCCTGTTAGTTAATATTTGCTTATTAACACCAGTATTTAAAAAGAGCTCGGTTGCATGACTTCTTTCCCATATAGCACTGGCCAAACTGCATAACCAGCGACAGGAACGGAGTGATGCTCAGAGCCTGGTGCTTTGAGAAGAGGTGTGGTGAGGGAACAAAATGAAAAGGCAATTATTTCGTTTTCAAACCGTTGTTTAAATAAACCATCCCAATGGGAAGCTCGGCAGGACGCAGTGAGAATCACCCTTTGGGGTCTGGGACGGTGAGTGCCGCCGCCAAATATTTCTTTGCCCTGTTAATCCCTTTGGGAATTCTCATGTGCTTAAAATGAGGTGCCTGCTTGAGTACCTTCCCCGGTCAGAGCCACGGCCGAGGAATAATAATGATGTTGATAGCAAATGCAGCAGGAAATAAGCTGAAGATCAGAAGTGTTCGGCACCCCGTGGCTACCCGCCTTACAGGGCATTTGCACATAATTTTTAAGACTCCCTCCTGCTCCCCACATCCCCCCTCCACATGAAAGCTTGGGGCAGAATCCTCCTTTCCTTTCCCCGAAATAATCATTCCAGTGTATGGGGCGATTTTTAAAGGCGGGGGGGAAAAAAAAATAGATCTAGCATCCACTTCTTCATCACGCTCGCTGATTAGGAACTGGAGGGGCTCAAGAGGTGCTCACAAAGGGCTGATTACAAAGTCAGGGAAAAGGAGAGATTCTCCAAACGCTGTTTGTGCTGCTGTGCTTTTCCTGCAACTCTGGACCGTGCCCGTAATAGCTTTGCACATTTTTTTTCTGAAGAACTCACTGAACTGGCTGCTTGCTCTGGGAAGCTCCTTTGAGAGGCTGGAGGTATTTTTTAAGAGTCGTTCCCTACATGCTTAACACGAGCAGATATTTTAGAGCTTCACTTTGACAGTTGTAAGTAAATATAACCCTGGCATCACTGCACAGAAAGAATCGGGATGTTTCACCAAGAGAATAAAAGGAGTGGGTTTCTTCTAGACATTTATAACCACTACCTTCTGTAAGCAAAACCTCTTTGTATTTTGTATTTGAAAGAGAGTTTACAAAAAGTGTTTACATCTTGTATTGTGTGCGGACTGAGGTAGAATGTATACTGACTGTATTTTGTGGGCACGTTAAATGTACCTTTTGATGAGAGTCTTGGCTGTAGATGTTAAGCGAAGCAGAACAGTAACAGCAAAAACTTCGAACTCACATACTTTCGACTTTCCTCGAAGTTCTCACTTGAGAATGACAAATCAGCACCTAAGGGCAGACGACTGGACTGCGTTTTGCTATAGCAAAAGATAACGTGGAATGTTCTCGTTTGGGCAAAAAGCGGTTAAAAAGTACCAGATTGTGGCCTAATTACCAAATTACAACATCTAATTTGTAGATTTAACTTGCTAATTATGTGCGATACATGGGTGGCGAAGGGTGAATACCAAGCGCTAGAAGCCTTCCTTTTGTCTTTGGAAATTTGTTTTGATTGGGGGGAGGAAGAGGAAAAAATCTGGCTTCGCCACATGCGACTGCGCCTTATTCTCTTGTGCCAGGCAGAATAAAAAGCAACTATACAGACTAGTGGGCAATGTGTTCGTTTTAAGAGAAATAGAGGGTGTGACAGGCGTTTTGCGGGGTTTAGCTGCCTCTAATGTACGTACATACGCTTTTGGGAAAAAATATCTTAGAGTGAGGACTAGCACCCTGAAGTTTTTATTGCCAGAGTGTGTTTCCAAGGGCTGTCACGAGTGCCGGTGTTGAGATTTAAAATGAGTTCGTGTGTAAGTGCCGTCCCTGTCTACACAGTCACTCACTCTGCGGTTTTTTTCTCCCCTTTATAAGTAACTGTCAGTATTTGCTCGTCAATATTAAGCAGGACTATTTACCTTGTCAAAAATGGATGCTTTTAAATTAATTCTGAAGTCGGGAATATACCGTTCTCCCTTGCACTTGATAGGCAGGGTTAATATTCTTGCAGCTGAAGATCTGGGGACTGGAGCGAAATGCAAATGGCCACAGAGGAGACGGCTTGAGAAAACGGCTGCGTGTGAACTTGACAGTAAGAGAAGCGAGAAGGAATGAAATGACCTACATTTTGCTAGAGCAAACCTGGTCATTAATGAAAGAGAAGAGCATACAGTCATTTGTACCTTTACGTGTGTACATTTGTGATATCCATGCTCACAGCAAACCCACAATCTGTCTTGAAATCATTCTGAGGTATTAAATAGCTTTCCAGAAAAGCTGCTTCACCCGTACAGCAGATGCATTTGAGCTGAATCTTCTAGGATTGCAGCAGGGGGCTTAGAAAAACTCAGCCAATATTGGCAAAAAATGAAGCACTGTTTTTTCTGCTCGTGCACATGTAAACATTTTAGTTGTTAAAGGAGATGTTTCTCTGCAGCTCCTAGCTCTGTTTTAGTTAAAAACAAACCAACCCAAAACAAAAAACCAACCCAACTCAAACCTGGCAACTATTTTCACTTGAATTTCAAGTTTGAGAACTTACAGCCATTTGGGGGGGTGTGGGGAGGTGCTGTTACAGCACACGCTGATTAATCATTAGCAATAACACAATGCACTCAAACGAAACCCTCTTCAAATCAATAGCAATCCTGATGCAAGACAGATTTAAAGAGCTGCACATTTCACCTGAGAACCATATTTTACCTTGGAGATAAGGGAAACTGTTACACTAAGCTTAGTTGCATTAATAATAATAATTACATATCGAATTAAATACATTCTACCCCACATAAGGCACGCTGCAGCAGCAAAACCTTCAGTAATGAAGAGATGCAGGAATGTGTTGCATGGAAGAGTGAAAGCTGAACGGGGATTACAAAGTCACTATTTCGTTTGTAGGTTGGCCTGATTCTGCTGTTATTTTTCCTCCCATAAATTCAGACTCTTAAAGGAAACCGATTATGACAGTATTTATTGTTCCTGCGAACAAGAGTTACAAGCCATATTGTTGTACCTTAGAAATTAAACCAGCTCATAGTTTAAAGCCCATGTGGGAGGACCGGTACAGTAATTAAGGGACATTTCAGTCATTCACAGCAATCTTTATTTCAGGGAACTGTATCCATCCTCAAAAGCCTAAGAAATAAATATGTATAGTTTTAGAGAATAGGTGGCAAATGTGCATTCTGAAATGGAGGAAAGGCTGAAATGAAAATGTCATAACTAGACAGGCAAATGCAGGGTTTCCAGCATGCTCTCGTAATTGCAGATGTGCTCGTGTGATAGCAGATCCACTTCTCAGTTTTGCTTCTTTTCTCTTTGGTCTGGTGTTTGGAGTTAGAAATACCTCAGGTCAGTTCTATCCCTGCTGTCAGAACCTCCCTGGGGCTGGCTGCACCTTGAAGGGGGTGTCCTTTCACAACAGGGGGGTATTGAACAAATATTTAAGGAAAAGGGGGAACAGAGAGCCCAGGGCAGCTATGCTGCAGGCAAATAACCTGCTGCGAGCGAAGGGAGCCTTTCCTGTTTTAGTTATAGGCTGTGGATTTCAGTGCTGTGAATTGCCCTGGCTGAACTCCTTCATTCGTTCGCTTATATGCAATATTCTTACAGCAGGGACAGCGGGTAGTAAATGTTACTACTACTACTACTACTACTAGTAATACAGCTGCAGAGATGGATCGCAGCCCTCCAGCCAGCTGGCCGTAAGGGTGAGAGGCCGTCGTGGAGCTGCCGCCCTCAGGCCCCTCAGTGTTCGGGCCATTTCTCGGACAGACATTGAGAAGCAGGGGTTTGCCAGAATGATTTTTCTTCCCTCTCCACGCACACGCGCCCAAAGCCTCTCAGCCTGCTCTGCCAAGTGCATAACCACACGTATAAGCATTTCGGTACGGATTTCGTACAGAGCTTGAACCTGTTGGAAATGCTGCTCAGGGCTTCTCTTTTCCCTAGGATGTCTCGGAAACTTGTCACACAGCCCCAGGAACAGAATCAGAGAGACTTTCTAGTGTTTGAGTTGTGTGTGTAGATACCCTCAGCGCTCCATTTTCCTTGGCTAATATTGATTTCCCTGTGCAAGCCGTGTTTGCACAAGGAGGGTACACATTTCAGGGACACCCCTCATGTCCTACACAGAGAAAGGAGAATCATGTCCTGAATACTGTTGCTTAAGTGAGGGGAAAAGCTGCAACTTCCAACATACGTTATAGTTTATCAGGGTTTTTTTCCCCAATTTTACCTTGCATGGCTCAGCATGAGTGGCACATGTTTGATTTGATCCTAATTATTTTTTTTTAATATTTTAAATCTCCGATGTTGAGACAATTTACATTAATTAAACTTCAGTTGGCTTTAAAATTGTCATGTATCAATTTCAGCAGCGTTTATAGAGAACAAGATAGATGATTTAAATTACACGCCATATGGGGCAATGCTAGGGACATTTGCTATTGTGTTAATTGCTTAAAGCTACGTTTCCTATCCTCCTTCTGAGTGAAAGACATTTGCTCTCATGCTTACTGAATTAGGTGAAGGGTTTCCTGCTCAAATGGAGTCTGTACAGATTTCTCCCCCTCCTGCCGGCTTTTGCTCTGCTGCAAGGATCAGCTTGTCAGAGGGGAATCTGCTGCCATTAACACCGGCGTCACCGCTGCCTTCGGTGGGAGGCAGAGGCAGAGGTGTCTGAGGGGTCCCCAGCTGACACATCAGGATCCTACCAAATCCTCTTGGGGATTAAACCTGGGGAAGGCAAGAGCCTCCAATCTATGAAAATAAGCAGCCTTTTTCATGGCCAAGGTGGACAGAAGCCTGTTTTATTGGGTCCCAAAATGAGCCTGAATTTTCCAGCCCCAGCCCTGAGAGCTCTCACTGTCATCGCAGTTGTGTCACGAGTTTGTTGGCACAACAGGGTCCAGCCCTGCAAGTGATCCTCAACCTGCTTCTGCTGCAGGTGGATTAACATTTGCAAGCTGCAGATAATAATTTGCCGGTCTGCTCGGAGTGTTGGCAAAGTGGTGCTGGATGTGGCACTGGGGAAGGGCCTTGGGTGGAAACCAGCGGGCTCCTATGGATGAATTTGTACAAACAGGGAATATGGGTGCCACAGCTGGCCTGGGAAGAAAGGACTTTCCAGGGCGAGCTGCAAGGCAGAGTAACGTCACCTTTTTCCTAAAGTTTGCAAGTGATGTTTTTGAGCGGATCTGCTGAATCGGAGTGTTTTGATTTGGGGGAAATCAGATTTAAATGCCTTAACAGCTCAAAGAATATAGACTACCGAGTAGCATCCTCTCAAGAAATTTGGGATTAGGGATCCTCTCCCTGGTGAAACTTCTCGCTTTTCCCTGTCTCTTTAAGAAGGTCCACAACCTTCTCAAAAATAAGAGACAGAGGAGAAGTCAGATGATTAGAGGGCAAATATTCAGTATGCTCAGCAAAGCTTTCCTCCTTGGAAACCTCTCCAGATGAGCACTCAAAACCTGAAGAGGCTGAAACCAGAGGTCTTAGTCCCATTCTGAATCCCTGCCAGACGGAAACCTTTGCAAAAACCCCTCCAAATATCAGTACAAATCAATTTGCCATGCAAGACCAGAAAGCACTTGAAGGTTTGCTCACAGCTGGCTTCAAAGAAGCCGGGGAAATAAAACTCGGAAAGATGTTAGGGAGGTGTTACGTACAGCTGCATCTCCTGGTTTGCAGTACATTGCTGCTGCTGTCTGGGGCTTCCTGTTTGGCAATAGTGTAATGGGATTCTCCCATATTAATATTTTAAATGAATAAATAAATATCTGATGAGATACTGTGGATCTCTGCAATCTTTTCATAAATTCTGTGGAAAGTAAAAAGAGAATTAAAGATGAGATTAAAACAGCCTGGGTGATGTATTTCTCTGGCATGTGGTAAAGTCTCTAGGTATTTATGCTGTGCTGTCTCTGTTACAAGTTACATCTATATTAAAAAGCATGTGTGTGTCTCTCTCTCTATGTCTCTCTCTCTCTCCATAAAGGCCATGAGGCTGTCTGTCGTCAAGGAGGGTCCTGATTTCTGCTAGAACTGTTGTAATAATAATAATGATAGGCTATGGCAGCATACTGTTTTTAAAGCGTCTGTGTTTCATATGAGTAAGTTCTCCCTTCATTTTGGTCTGAATCTGCTTTAGGAAATAAGCCAGCTGTATAGGGATTGGAAGTCTTTTTTTCCTTACATTTGAGGGCAATGTAATGCGTTTTTTTTCTCTCTGGCTCTGCATTGCAGAGTCCAGCTCTGGCACGAAAGGATGCTGAGCCCTTATTCACAGTTAGCGAGAAATGCCAGGTGAGAAAAGATGATGGAAAGAAACTGCCCAATCTCCATTAATAGAAGTGGAATCCCCAAGAGCCTGTCAGATGCTGCCGTACTCCAGGACAAATATTAATATTATTCCCAGCATTATAACTACATCATTCTGCTGGTAGCATAGATTGTGCCTGCTACACCGAGTTTTTTCATAGAATAATTTCCCTGGTTTCTGCAGGACCACACAGGAGCCTCAGGAGTACCCTCCGTTGGTGCGACTCGTCCTAAATCAGGAATAAAACTTGCATGGACCTTGCCGGGGCCACGCACCCAGATGGCCCCTTCCCCTCCCATCCAGGCATGCTGGAGACAGAGGGTTTGGGGTTAAATTCTGCTCTGTCCCAGCTGTGAACGTCTCTGGAGGTCTACGACCCAACTCCCCGTTCACCTCAGTGTTAGTGTGAAGAGGATTAGGCCTTTTGGGGACAACCTCTGCATCTTGAGAGTTTTCCCAAATGAAGTCAGGTTTGAACTAAAAAACCTTGTTTCATCTGGGAATGAAATGCACGTTTTTTCTGTTTTCTTTGCAGGAGAAAATCTATCCATCTTTCCCTGCTGTAGAGCACCTGATGAGTTTGTAGAGGACTGGGGGAGAAGGATGTGTAACCCCCCTAAACTTGTATATTTATAGGTCTTTCTGTCATGTCAGCTGCGAACACAACATGACTGAGATTTCTTTGAGTAAATTCCGTATTTACGTGCGTTATTTGTTACCTGTATCTAGCATGGAGCTGTGTTCGATATTTCTAAACGGCAAACATTTTTCATGATGGGAAATGTACGATTGACAAACTGCTGTTGGGAAAAGCAGCGTTATTTTCACCAGGAAAAATCTTAATAGCAATAAACTATGACATTGCCTCATTTTTCAAAGTGTTTCTCTCTGAAACTTTAATAACTTCCTGCTACATATCCTAAGTCATTCCTCAGCACAAACTGTGAAGCTTCCTACCAGGCAGCTGCGTTTTGCAGGCAGGTGGAAAAGTCTTGCCATGTTTTGGCCAAGTTCTGCCTTTGACCTTCAGCTGCGTGCAGACAGAAAGCTCCCAGCTAAGTGCTGCAGCCCTGCGGCCCCCGGAGCCGGCAGATTCCCCGTGGCCGGAGCGAGGAGCCACGGGAGGAGGTAATTGCCATGTAGTTTCCAAAACATTTTTCTGCTATCTCCTTCCATCTTTGTGTGCCGCGTTTCTGCCTACCTGTATTCATCAACTTCATGCTTGGAATAGGCTATTGGCTGCAAGCTAATAACCCCCTGTTCTTTAATGTCCTCTTTCTAGTTAATTAATCTATTTATGATAATAGTATGTCTCATTTTGTGCTTTCACTCTAGAGGGTGTGTTTGTATTATCCTGCTGTATAGTGTTGACTGGTCCTATTATCATTTATCATTAAAGGCAGCGGCAACACTCTGGCCTGGCCTGCCAATAATTTTTCAATTAATTGCTTAGTGGCTGCTTTTTCTTCCCTTTTGGTCTTTACCAGTGAATACGAGGTCTTTAAGCTTTCCGTCTGACTTTTTCCTTTGTTAAATTTGACAACAGTGCTTTTTTTTACACCGAGGGATCTGAAGCCTGTGGTGTTGGGCTATGGGGACAGCATCCAGGAGGGCAGGCAGGCACGGTTGGCCGCGTGGAGGCTGTGAGCCAGCGATGCTTTGGGGTACGCTCCCAGGTTTACCCCTCATGGGAAACGGAGCCAGGGAGGGGCAATGCAGCGTGGTGTGGCCGCGTTGAAAGCACCACGTCTGTGTCAGGCTGGTGGCACACTCAGGCCTGGGGGCTGGGATAAATCATGAAGGCTCAAGGAATGGCTGTAGCCTTGGATGTTACCATGGAGTGGCTGAGAACGGGGCTGCTGAATGCAACTCCCTGGACTTAGTTTATACGCGATCCTCCTGTGAAACTGGATGGCAGCAACAGGTTTGTCTGTCCGAAGCTCAACTGTGGGTCCCCCTTGCCATGGGGCAGCTGTTTGCACGTTGGGTTCCCACTAGCGTTGGAGCCACAGAGGTCACTTCGAGTGTCCGCACCCGTCTTGGATTATTGTGGCATGTTAAACGCCTGGGAATGGCAGCATGTTGCTCTCAACTTCCACCCTGCCAGTGTGGCACACAGGCTGCGAAGGACAACAGCTATCACCCAACGCAAACCACTAACTAGGTATATTGAGGGGCTGCTGGTGAAACAACCAGAGCTGCTGATTAGTAGAGATGCTTGGATTTTCTTTGTTTAAAAGTGCTTCATTATAGCCTTGACCTGCTTACCTTAAATTTATTTATGTTTCCAGCCCCATGGCTACTTGTTTCCTTCCACATTCTCCCAAGTGTTTTATTTTTAAGCAGATGCTCCTCTGGACCGTGGTCATGCCAAGTTTTGTCTTATGTTCTTTATCAGTACAACAATATGAAATATTTAATAAGAAGTTATCACTGTGGCCAATATAAAAGATTAAAGAGGTCTGTTGGCCTCAGTTCCTGCGGAGGAAATCCGGTATGTAGAAAGAGTCAGAAGAAACAGCATCAAATATATGGATGTAGAGTCAGATCAAAACATGAGAAGCTCTGCTTCGTGCTCAGCAGCTTCTCCCTTCATCGCACCAAAGGCAGGGGAGGAGGAACAGAGCTGTATTTGAGTCTAAATTTGCTGTGTTTTAAACTAAATTAGCCTTCCCCTGCAGAAGAGGGGGAGGGATAGCAAGCTCTTGCGCACAGGAGCCCTGCAAACGGGTTGTCACCTAGTTGCCACTTCTGTGCTTTTATCCTGGCTCCTGCATACCCTCGGCTTTTATTTCTGCCTGGGAAATCAGCTGGCTTTTACCCCACACTCCCCTGGGACCCTGCACAAGTGATTTAAGTCTCCTTTTTTTTAGTTCTCTTTTTTTTTTTTTTTTTTTGCTGTTATGCAAGGAGTCGCTAAAACTCCCTCCTCCGAAGGGCGCTGTCAAAAGCAGCACGTGTGCGTACGGCAGCTTCCCGGCATGTCTGGCAGAGGCCTCTCGGGGGATTGATGGGCAGGAGATGGCTCGGGCAGCTTCACGCAGGCAAAATGATGGTATGTCTAGACAGGAGAGATGCTGAAACAACATTCCTGGCAACAGTGGTGATGCCAGATAGCAGAGCGTGCCCAACCCTGCCAGGTATCAAAGCCCCTTTCTCCAAGTCGTTCCCTCTGGTGCAGACATCTGCCTTTCCCAGTGGTTTGTGTCAGCCAGGAAGGAGCTTCTGCCCTGGCCGCCTCGCTGGGAAAGCTCGTTATTCCCAACATGGCTAATGCTGATGCGCTTGGGGTGTGCTGGCGACAGTGCTCATTTCCAGCATGTGAAATAGGCAGGTTAGGAAGGGCATGGCTGTTAAGAAACTACAAAACAGTATCGGTACCGTGTGGCTATAATAATGTTTTAATTCTTGTAATATAGGGTATGTGATGGGCAGAGGTGGCCTCAGAGAGGACTGATAATCCCTGCGGTGTGATAAGGCACATGTAGGGGTTTTTTTCTCATTTTGCTATCCATATGATTCATAGACCATAAAAAACGTATTTCATTTCTTACACACTTCAGTGTACGGCTTTTACTGTCAGAACCCTTTGATCATCCACTTAACTCTTACATCCTTGTTAGCATCTTTGATGTTTTCCTTTGTCTACTAACAAACAAAAGTTTACTGGTTGCATCATTATGTTTTAAAAAGCATTGAACAAGCAAACGCTATAAAGCTGTGATGATTTAAAATTGCTGTCGTGCAAGTTGCATCTTGTACGTGCATTAAACCTAGTATAACAGGCATTTATTTTATTTAGGTCAGCTGTGTCATTGTTGAAGTGCATCCCTGTCAGATTGCTGAGGGATCTCCCAGTACGTAGAGTGCCCTGTATATAAAGTGTGTACAGAGCATCTAAAGAGTGTGTACAGAGTATGTAGAGAGCCGAACTATTCAATCACAGCCACGCAGGTTTAACTCTCGTCTTCTGTCAGCCAAGCCAGTGAGTATTTGGAAAAAAGCAGCCATGCCTTTGGGCACGAAAGGCTGCCTTTTTGTGGTCTGCGGCAGGAGCAGGAGATTCCAAAGCTAAACGTGAGGTGAGTGGGAGCATCCCGTCGGTGAGCTCTGCAAGCAATGAAACATCTCTGCAGTAACAGGCAGTTGGTACCAACAGTGCGGAGGGGACGTTAGCGAAGGAAAGCCGTGACAAAGTAGTTGTTTCCCAAGGAAACAGGTAGTTTATGGGCTGGGAAGGCGGTAAACAAGCAGCCCTCTGCATTTGATAGTGGCTAAAAGCAGATTGCTAAAGAGGCAGCATAGCGACACACCACTGCTACCTCCCTCCCCTGTACTGTTAGGTAGGGAGGCACAGGGCTTTCGCCTGTTTTTGAGAGGAAGGCTATCCCTTCCCAGCAACGCAAGGCTTGAGCAGTCGGCGCTGTAGTTGTTAGTTAGAAATACAAGCAGGGGAGCAGCCCTGCTGTGTTCATCCCAGGTACCAAGGATTGATGAGAAGCAAAATTGCCTGTGAATGGGGAGAATGAAAGTTGCTGCCTATTCATTCTTTCTGGTTTTACCTCCTTCTGTCGGTCTGTGTAGTGACGTCTGTCTTTCTGTCACCCCATCTGTCCATAGAGATGGAGCAGGAGAAAATGAAAGTTGTGCGTTAGCTAGTCAGAGGCTTCAGAAGCGAAGGACAGGGATGAGGAATTGCTGTCGGCATGGCTTTTGGTAATGAGCAACTGAAGCTAGAGTAAGAGAATAGAGGTCAAGCCCAAATGCTTGCGTGTGGTGGTGCTGGTGAAGCACTCGGTGCAGGGACCATTAAATGGCACTGGAGGGTCATGCCACCACAGGACCCTGGGCTAAGACAGCCAGTCAGTGCCTGGCCGGGCTGTTTCTCTCTCGTGGGGAAGCGGGCTGTATCACGGGTCTAGAAGCTGCAGGGATGTTGTTTGCTGCGAGCCTGGTCCGGGCCAGAACACCCGTGGTCGCAGGCTGCCTGGTTTTGGAGGCCATCCTGCCTCCTCGACTACCCAGCCTGCAGGGGCAATTGCTCCCAGCCCAGCTGAGGCACCCAGTTTTTCTCCCCTGGAGAGGCCATGAGAAGAGAAGCGAGGAATAGAGACTGGATTATCTATTTCAAAGAGATTCGTTTCTATTTTGCATGAAAGTTTTCATATTTTCATAAAAAACAAACCTCCTTCCCCCTCCCCTTTTGAAATCACAACCATATTGCACTCCTTCGAGAGGAAATTTTATTTTTAAAAATTCAGTGCTTTGAAATTAACTTTCTATTCAAATAACCCCTTCCTCACT
>NW_009632889.1:45525-59202 GCF_000690535.1 Cariama cristata | reverse complement strand
CTGATTCTCTCCCCCATTCCACCAGGGAGAGGGGAGTGAGCAAGCAGCTGTGTAGTGCTTTCTTGCTGGCTGGGCTTAAACTGCAACAGTAAGAGAACACAATCTCATTATACCCGAAATGCTTACCTTCAATTAACTGGTCGTGAAACAAGTCTAAGGCCCAGTGAGAAAGAAATATGTTAAGTACAGCCGAGTAATTACCTATTGGCTTATATTTGGGGTATTTTGGCTATATTTTATATAGTATCTTGTAATATGTCACATATATGTGTGTATTATATTGTAAAGAGTAGTGGTAGTTTGGTACTGTGTTTCTGCAAATCTGTCTGAAGAAAATCTAAGTTATTTTATGGGCTTCCCTCAGTAAAGCACTGCAAATATCTGTCTCGCTGAAATTCATGGACATGAAGGATGTAATCGCTGTCACAGGATTTGGCCCTTTATGAGGAATGGAAAGTAAAGATAAACAATTGTTTTTAATCTTTATATTTGGTGAAAAAGTCTTGATTGCGCAAGTTAAGTATATGCCTAACTTGAAACATGGAAATAGCCTTATTGAATTCTATAGGGTTGCTTTCTTACTTATTGAAGCAAGGTATATGCTGAAGCACATTGATGTGTAGAGGTCAAATTACTCTGAAAAGCATAAATAGTCCCATTATTATTTAGTACACTCATGTATGGCCAAGCCGAGCCATGACATTTGTGGTGACAGAGTTGTATGTGCTTTGGTCCCTGTCCAGCCTGGTCAGAGACTGGTTCTTTGCAGCATGAGATAGTTTGTACCTGATCGCATCTTGTCCCAGAACTGCAGCAAAGCATACTTCTTGAGAACTCTGCAGAAGGGATTCTTGAAGGACTAGAGATGACCTGCTCGATCATAGTATGCCTGATCTCATCAGTCTTCCAGTAAGTGTATGGTGCCTAGGATACCAAACAAGTGAGAACTGAAATTACCACAAGCATATTAATTTATTATTAAAATTAATCTCTTTATTAGTGCAGTTCTGTATTAGTCAATGAGCTGTTATTTAATGTACACACTGTTAGTATAAGCTTTTGTTTCATTCAGTAACACAAATAACTGGCTTGGGATGTTGTACAATACGGACTCGATTAGTTGACACAGTAGTTCTCAGAAGGTTGATTACTGTATTTTTGCGGAAAAGATGTACTTTTGTATTAGGATGGGTATATACAAATGTGTATAAAGAGAATGTATATATGTATATGCACGTATATACCCTTTAATAACTTTCTGGTCCGTTTTGTTCTAGCAAACAGTCTAATTGTCCAATCAATTTTTAGAGAATTCATTTTAACACAGAAGTCTACCAGCAAATGTCTGTTCCATTGAAGTTTTAGCACTTTCCTTACTTTGTTACCTTCTTTCAAGTAGCTCACCAGAAAGTTGATACTACAGCTGTGCTTTTAGCTGCACCATGCTTACAGTTAATATACAAGAGTAGTACTGCCAACATTGTAAAAATATAAATCTTTGTAAATATTTATTTGTAGAATTTTAAGAACTAGGTCATCACTCTCTGATAATTTTCTTAAGATTTTGACAGAATATATACATGGTTTCATCAGAAATAGGTCCAGTGATCACTTTGAAGACAATTTAAGCCAGACTGGAACCATCTGCTGTTTGCCAATTAGTATACACTGTCCATATGTATCTTCAGTCATCATACAGTTGAGTGACTTTGTTGCTTTGTTGTGATTTCTGGAATTTAAGCTGCTACTTTAGTAAAATAGTGTTATTTGGCTTGCAAGCTTTTAGTTTTGCAAACAAACTTCATAGGGTTAGGGGTTTTTTTAAGGTTACAGTAATTTATGTACATAATTTTCATTTGGACAAGTTTCTAGCCCTAGCCACCTAATGAAACAGCTCAGAAAACTTCAGGTCCATTATAGTCTCATTCATTTTTTCTCCATTCTTAGTTTTCAGAATTTTACTTCCAATCCCTCTTGCTGCCCTTTGTATTTATTTTTTTAAATTCTTTTTTTTTTTTACATTTTCCTTGGAATGCACTAGCAAGTATATTAAGTGAAAATTTGATTTTGCTGAAATTGGTCTGATAGGAAAGGCATTTTATACCATGTTTTTCTTTTTGCTCTTCAGGTGTTTTAACTTGACTTTTTTTTTTATATAAATCTAGAAATGGGGAGGGTTTTAAAACCTTTTTTTACTACTCTGTATAGCTAGCTACATTGGAAAGAATAATTAAGATCTTGAGAGTATAGAATTGTAAAGAATTCATTAGATCATGAGGTCTGTTTTCTTGGAATTACAGGTGACATTATTACGTTCTTGCCACAAATAATCTCTTAATCAGAATAAAGCTGCTTTCTCCTGTGAAGACCCTGAGTAAGGATAGGATGTCACAAAATCTTAAATTTAACAGGGCTAATTTTAAGCTGAGATCCTGGTGTGATAAGAGTTCTTCTTGTGAAAGAAGTTAGCCACACCATATGCAGCACCCTATACAAAATACGTGGAATCAACATATGTAGCTAACGTCTGATAAGTGGATAAGGATTATTTAAATACATTTGATATCTGTATTATTAATATGAAGAGTATATATTTAAAGAGGAAAAATAATGAAATGCATAGTAACATTAAATGTTTTACTAATGCATTAAAATTTAAACATTGATACTGAAAAATATCATCTCATCTAACATTTGGAATAATTCATACAAAAAAAAAAAAAAAAAGAAAGACCAAATGGCATTAACTCATCTCAAGATATCTTTAAGGATAAATTTTGATGGCATCTTTAGGGTTCCTTAGATTTTTGCATTTAAAATTTCCAAACCTCCTGCTCCTCCTACTTTAGACTTCATTTATCCCAGTAGGAAGACAGGGTTTCCTTGGCAGTCGGCTTGGCGAGGGAAAGACGTGGGGGTTGATTTTGCTGTATGTGGCCAATTATGTTGACCTTTGTGATGGCAAGCCTGGAATCTCAAGTTTTCCTCCTATTTAGGACTCCTTCATTGCAGCATAATACATTGCTGCCATGTCGGTTTGTGGTCTAATATTTTTACAACCCAGCAATGCACATTTGGAGATTGTGATTAGCATCCTTAATTCCTGGGGGGGGGGGCGGGGGGGAAATTTAAAAAGCCTTGTTAGAACTAGAAAGCTGAAGTCTAAAATAGTCCACCTGCTGTTCTAAAGAGTATTATTTTAGTGCCCTGGGGACATGCAAAGTTGTAACCTACTGATGTCAGGATTAGATTTTATAGGGCTTTTTTAATGTAAGTGTTTTTGATAACTTGGCAAAGCATCTTCTGTTGTTCTTTTCTGTTCAGTGTTTCTTAAAAACAGCATTCCAAGATCCACAGAGACAGTAGCTTTTAAAATTGGTGATGTCCTATTTCTGTTTCACCATAAGATATTATTTATTTGACAGTAGATTAAGATGATTGTCATCTAATCAGAAGAGAAAATTATTTTTCCTAGAGTTATTGTTTTAAGTTGAATTTTACTCCTTTTACAATTCTGTGGTTACTGAATGTGGTGGATTTTATTTTCTTACTGTATGACTAACTTTTCATAGTGACAATAACAACATAGATATACAAAAATTTGTTTCCTATAGTAGGAGTGTTTATGCTACTCATTTTAGCATGCCTCACTGACAGTAGGGAGGCAGGGATGTTTGGTTTGCGTTCAGTAGTGCTTAGATTCATAACTGCTGTTGCAATAAAATCCCTCCATTGTTCTGAGATGAATCAGTATTCGGGTAAGATCTTTAAAAATGTATACTTTCCCTCTGTAGAATTTAGGTTTTGGAGCTGAATTAGGTGGCACCCTCTTCTATGGAGTTAGCAGGGAACCATCTCCCAGTCCCAGCCTTAGTGACGGTGGCTACCTGCATCACTCTGCTTCCCTCGGAAATTTAAGCTGAACAATTTTTCCCTATTTGCAATTGTTAAAGTCTCTGTAATTAACCACATTTTACATAAAACAGTCCTCCTGTCCTCACTTTAAATGTCTTGTAATAATCTTATTTTCAGAAAAAGAAGTTGAGATTTTTTTTTCTACAAGGGAGGGCTACAAGGCACTCAGAGCAAAAGGGTTCATGATCACATATGGGTGACTGCTGCCATGAAGACTTACAGTTTAAGACAATACCTGTTTGTATGGACTATTATTCTTTTGGTTATATTTTTCTCCTCATTTAGATATTAGAGAAGGCTGTTTTCTAATCATAAACATAATTATGTCTTCAATTTACAGTTTGGAAAATATTTGAGAGCTAGTTCAAACTTTTTCAGTAAAGATTATAGTGTTTATACTAGCTAATTTATTAATTAAATATAATTGTTTTTGTATGCACCTTTAATTGCAAGGAGCCTATGAGTTTCTTAAATCTATTGAAACAATTGTGTGAATGATTTCTGCAAGTAATTTTCAGTTTGTTGTGCTTGCACGCTGCCCCTTACATTGTACTCACTGAACAATTGCTTTTTGCTGTTTTGATGTTATGCTCTCTCCTTTTTTTTTTTTTTCCCCCACATTCCTAGACATTGATGTGGGAAATACTCCTTTGTGTTAGAAAGTGGGAAGATCTCAAGTGGGAGTATTGCTGAAAGGTTTTGGGGGAAGAACACTGCAGGTCTGACCTGTTTTTATACAGGACACCTAAGCCTCTGGTTACTCTCAGAGAGGATAAAAAGTTAGATGAACCTTTTATCTAACTCACAACAGAGAATGCGGATCAGACCCAATACTTGTCTTTTACTCTCACAGAGCTGCTGGGTGTTTTAAGCCCTTCTTTCTTCCTACTTTTGCATCGAGGATGATAGTCCTTTGTCTGTTGGGATCCTTGTCCTGTGGTTGATCTTAGTCAGCTCACTTGTGCCAAGCCCTGAATCTTGACTGTAATAGAGATCCAACATGCAGGAATTTGCTTACTGGTGGTGTGAATGGTAGATTGCATTGGTGGTTTGCGTGTGAATGAATTATCGTGGCTTAAAAAGGGTCCTATGTGAAGTCCTTGCTGCTGAAAATGCTACTTGTGCCGAAGGACCCAGGACATGCTGCTATGCAACGAGGCCATGTGCTGGCCACTTGCAGCAGGAAGTTTCCTTTTGGGTTTTTTAGGCAAAGGTGGGACCTTTTAGAGGGTGCTTCTCAACGTTTGAGCTTGTAGCTCTGAGAAGAGATGTTTTCTACTTGACAGCCAGACTGATGGTTGGTATTACTGTTCTTAATTTGATTAAAATTCTCACCTTTGCTTTCTGTCATATTAAGGTGAATGTGTCATTTTGCTTGCCTTCTGAAAGCAGTTGCGGAAAACAGATGCCAGATGTTGCATCTTAGCTAAACCAAATTTGCTTAACCCAAACAGTCACAAACCTCAGTGTACATAGGGTTCAGCTGATCATTCTCTCTTTGCTCATGCAAAACAGGTAGTAAAATAATATACAGTCCTAAAGAAGAATCTTAGTGATCCCAATTTATCAGACTGCTTAATTGAGTCTGTGTATTTGGCCTATTGACTGATGATGATGAAGCTTCTCGGGGGGGCCTATTAACACTAAAATTATTTAATATTTTATTAATCAATTACTGACTGTTTTATGCAGATAATGCTGCTATAGATGGTCCATTAATAAAATGTATACTAAATAGCTAGAACAATTTTCTAAATGTTGAAAAATGACTGATTAATAGCAGACTCCTACTAAATGTTAAGAAAACAAAATGTACAATTTTTTGGCGCTAAAAGAAAATTACAGGTAACTCCAGATGAAATGATAATTAGAACAGCTGGTGGCACTGTGATGGAGCAAATTAAATCCTTTAGGTATCTTGTGGTTATTTTGGATGAATCTCTACTTTCTCTAATCACTTGGATTATATTGTTCAGAGAGTAAATTTGTTATTGTGGGATTAATACACATATAATTTGACTCTGGATGCCAAGAGAATTGTAGCTTTCAATGGTAAATATTGTCAATTACTTATTCTGGTTGTATAATTTACAGTGCAGCTTCCTGATTCTAATCCTGTCAATATATAGTAGTTTCTGTGTTTATTTGTTCAGTGTGGTATGAAATACCATTGTATGTTGTATGAGAAAGAGAAAAAGGGGAGCAGGAGTCCCCAAATACCTGCTGTTCAGCTCGTCACCAATACAGACTGCATTGGGAGCCTTTTAAGGCTCTTGCCTAATCTCTGTGGTGCTATATTCTTTCTCATCCCTCTTCACAACAGCGAAGAAAAATTAGATTTTTTTCCATCACAGGGATCACAAACACTTGCAAAGGCTTAAGAGCCTGCACCAATGCTGTCTAATACTTGCTCTTCTATCTGTCACTAGAGGAGGAGGCGAGAAAACCACTGGTCAGTGAAATACCTATCTTTGTTTTCTTATAAGGCAAGGTACTTAAGGATAAGCCTGACTTTATGTATATGATTAATCCCATTTTAATCAATGTGATTTAAGACAGATATGTGCTGAAGTACCTTGTTGAATATCAGTGTGGAGAGTGATACACAGATTTTGAGATACAGATACATAATGGATCTGTTGGGGGGGGGGGGGGGGGGTGTGTTTTTTTTTCTTTATCTATTGCCTTAAACAAAAAGGACACTCAGAGATAACAAAAAGCTGAAATCTGATTATTACAAGTAAAAGGGATATGTTAAACACATTCAATTCTGTCACGTATTTGAAGAAATTTTGATACCATTTGAAGTAGCTTAGTTAATTTTTTTGTAAAGATTACTTAATAGAAAAATATTAGGATTTATGATAGGCTAAAAATAGTTGCACAATGGGCAAGGAAATCTTGAATACCTCTCTAAATTCTAGGACAGTGCTAATGGATCAGGTAATGCTGAGTACTCTTGAATTAAATGGAAACTTCTTTACCACTGATGAGTCAGTGAAGGAAACATCAGAAACCTGTTGACATAAAAACTGAAACAAAGCAAAGACTTGGGGCAGGGGCCTCAGTTTAAAAGATTTTGTGACTTTCAGCTCAAATCACAATACAGACTGATTTCAACAAGAGCCCTACTGTGCATGTTTATCACAGATTTCTGTTAGTGATCAATAGCTCAGAGATATTAGGATCATTCCAGATCTAGAGTTTGAAGGTTTTTACATCTATATTTTGTTCCATCCTGTGAAAGAGAGTGGATAAAGTCACTGAACGTCTATATAATTCTGTGTTTTTCTTAAATGAATCAGGATTCAGTCTTGCCAAGATTGGGTTTTGTGTTTGTTTATGCATGTTTTCAAGGCTTAGATAAAAGGACACTTACTCAGTCTACCCTAAACACACTGCCGTGGTTTAAGGGGGAGGGACGAGAAGCCCCAGTATATACGAGGAATATATGAAAATCTGAATCACAGAGGTGTTCTTCTATTTACAACCATCATTTATTTTCTATTTAAATACAAAATAAATAGGAAATTAAAAAAACCCATAATACAGCTCTGATGGAGGCAGAAAATGGTAACTAAATCAGTGAACATCATCTGCATGACAGGATACTTTTTTAAAAGGAACTATTTCTTGATTGTTACATATGTTGATTTTTAAAGTGTGAGGAATCTAGGACCTCAGCAACCACTGAATCTGTGTAAGTGCTGGATGCCAAATTGCCTTTTCTGTCTTTCTGAAAATTGTCCATGTGTCCTCCCTGTGTCCAGTATGTGTGTTTTTTTCAGTTCAAGGAGCCCAGACTCACAAGTACAAAGTTGCAAGATGTTAAAGTTGTTGATATTCATGCTTGTAGCAAGAACTTCCAGTGTGTACTGACCTTGAGAAAATAATTTGCTGTGTAACTAACTGCTGTGTGGCATACGTGGGGTTTTTTGTGCACAAAATCTGTTACAATGAATGCTGTTTGCAACTGTGTGTGATTAATGACTTCTGTCTCCAGTGTACGTACAGTAGCACAACCAAGCAATACACTGTGAGAGTCTCATAATTCCCTGAAGACGCACCGTCACAATGAGACTCTTTTTCAGTTATTATGCGGCTTTTTGTGCTCTGTTTTGTTATGAATGGACAAATATTTATTCCTTTTATATGGATTTCCTCCATATCCCTCGTTGTTCTATACTCATCTTACGAACATATGGGTATATATGTAGCCACGGTAAGACTGAAGCTGAATGCTAAAACAGTAAGAGTAATACATACCAATAATATAATGTACAATAAAAGCATCCTTAATTCTCTGGGAGTGAATTGTTATTTATGGAAGCTAAAATGCACCAAATTCACTTTTTGTAGTATTATTTTGAAATTTAGGGTGGGGAGTGTGTGTGTGTGTGTAGGGGAGGATAGTTTTGCAAAAGGCAACTATTATCAAGGTGCTGAAATTAATTGGCTGCTTTAATTGAGGTAGATTACTAGCTAATGCTTTCTTGAATACAGTAATTCTCCTATTAAATTATCTTTGAATAATTACCTGAAATTTCTCAGCTGCAGGGACTGATGGCTATTTAATTGCACAGTGATGTTGCTATATAATTACTTAACAAGGTGTCCTTTAATAGTTTAATTCCCCTTTTCCAAGAAAAAAAAAACACCTACAAGACTTTTTTTTTTTAAGTGCTGTGATTTTATTTATTTTTTTACAGATAACTTTGAAACAGTAAAAGAAAGCTATTTGTTGACTTGCTTTTAAAAGTAAGTCTTTTGATTGTTCAAGCATAGATTTGGACTCAGAAGAGTTTTGGAAATGAAATAAAATGGTTAGGTATTCCTTTAGTTTCATTATATTTATGTTGTAGTTTTGTCATTTGGTTTACAGTATACTTTGAAAGAGATGTGAGAAGCTCAGGTCTGGTATGCAAAGACTTAATTATGTGTTTGTTGAGTTTTGCGGATAGGGAGTTGTCCAGCTAATGGTATCTCGTGTGCTGAAGTAAGGCAGACTGACCAGGATTTTTAAACCTGTATTTATTCCTCCTGACCACAGCAGGTGAGGAGGTTGTCTTCTTGCTCCTAGTTCCTAGCAGCTTGAAAGAGTGAGTGGAGAAAACAGCTATTTGATCAAAGATGTTGAAACAAAAGGTTGGACTGTTCAGGGGTCACAAGAAAATGGCCCAGTATCATGCTACATGACACAAATTTCCTTGGTAGTTCAAGGATAAACTGGTTTTTGCTGACAAAAAATACCCTACGTTGAACAACACACAACTTGACAGCTATAAAGGAGCTTGTTGCTAAGTCAAAACTTGAGGCTGGAACTGTGAAGCTGGATACAGCATTCTGGAAAAATTGAAGGGAGGTACGGTAGGGTCATCTTACCTTGTTAGTTGAGTTACATAAACATTTTAGTCTATATGTATACAAATTTGTTGGACTTATACATTACCCCAAAACATTAAATTCTGAACTTTGAACAGAACCAGTGGTCCATCTAAAATGCAAGGCCTTTTAAATTTCCTTCTTAAAATGGAATTATATGCATATAGGGGTTACTGATCAGTATGAATTCCACACTGCTTCCATGCTCGTCCATGGAAGGTGTGACCTATGAACATCTCTACTTGGGAGCCTGGCACTGCTCTTCAGAGGCTTGGACCTTTGATTTTGGACATGCCAAGTTCCATCCTAAATAGCCTTCAATATATATGGCAGTCTTTTACAAATGAATCAGTGAGATTGGTGCAGAACATGCACAAACCAAAAACGTGTATCAGTAACATGTATTTTTTAACCTCTTTGAAGAAGAGTTTCAAAGCCCTATTTGTATATGCTACTTTAAGACCAGAAGAGAATGATGAATCCAGTATTATAGAAATATTCTCTGTCCACAGTGGTTTTTTCTTTTTAGACAAATCTCTAAAGGATAAAGCTACCAGAAAGTGGCTGTGCTGGATCAGAGCAGAGACACATGTAGCCCAAGATGTCAGGAATAAAGGCATCAGTATTACACGTTGTTATTTCACGAACATACAATCCTTGATTCATACCATCTAGTGTTATCTCCACTTCATCAGAGTTGAATAACAAAGTTGTTTTTTTTTTAATATTCAATGATCTTGCAAGCTTGATATGAGATATTCACTGCCTGATTTTCAGAGGTGTTCAGCTTCAGGATGACCAACAGCCATCAAATCAGGCACTAAAGATTAGATTTTTAATTAGAATAAACTCATGTAGAGCTGTTGACTGGATGGGATTTTTGTCAGTTTGCGTAAATAAGGGTGAAAATTGTGTGACTCTCTTGTAACATTTTGTTTAATGCTTCAGTCAGGGAGTGACAAACCCAAGAAGAGAAAAGAAATGTTTTAGCCCTCGTTTCTTGTCTAAGCAGAAATCCATTCCTTTTTTCCTCTAATTTCTTAGTAGTTTTTGTCAGCAAGACAACTTTTTTTCCTTGGGCATGAGAAGGCTTGAGGCTTTACATCATTTGATCTGGGGAAAAAAAAAGAAAAGTTGCAGTCTTCACAGAATACCCCTAGTAACTTCCACCAGAGAAGAGTGGCCCAGACCACGTCTGGGACTGAAAAGACTCCATGGAGCAGTTGAATATGAGCATAGCTTTTGGCCACTGCTCTCTTACAAATGTTGCTGGTCCTCTTTCACCCAGAAAGCTCAGGCTCCTCCTGCAGTAGAGCTGCACTATACTGCTGCGCTCATATTTTCATTAGATGTTTATAATAATATGGGAACATAAACAAATATTATTTGTTTGTGTTTTACTGTATCCAGAGATATGAAATTATGACTGGAGCTCAACTGTGCTAGATCCTGCACAGTGGGGGTTTTTGTCCTGTCTAGACATAGGGATATAAATGAAAGTCCCTGTGGCAAAATACTCCTTCAGCCTGCTTGGAGCTAGGTGGTGTGAAGGATAGGTGGTGTGATGTATAAACAGAAAGATTAAGGGATGTACAAGTTGCCTCCCCAGAACATTTCCAAGTCTCCCAGAAGTATGTAAACCTCTTCTTTGCTTCTCTTGCTTTCTTATTCTTTTATTTTTCTACTGTTTGCTTTCTTCTTTGCTTTGACCTCTGCTTGTTCTTCATCTCTTTCTCCCCCCATACAAACCCTCCCTTTTCATTCCCGACTCTTTCTACTTTACTCCTCCCCTCACTCATTCTCTTCAGCATTGCAGCAATGGTAGTCAAAAGAAGAAAGGCACGGAATTATCTGTTACTAAATGGGTGGTGCTGATGGAAAATTAGGGAGGAGGAAAAGAAGAATTAATTATCCATAATGTAAGGGTTAAGAAATAAGATTTTCCTAACTAATATCTGAATAAATCCTAAATTTGTGAGAAATGTGAACATTCCTTCTTCCTTCATCAGAAGACTCTGTAGCTATAGTGTTAGAAAAGGAAAGTGAGGGTCAAACCTTATTTTTTATCCCTGCTTTCTGTCAGTAACCTGCTAAGAGATTTTTTTTTCTCAAGGTTGCTGAGCATCTGCTGCTCCAATTTCTCTGCTTCTTAGGAAGGATGAGGTGTAATTGCAATCTGTTGCTTTGAGATCCTTCCATGAAAGACATAAAACAAGTACAAGTTGTTATTGCTAGGATGCAGTGTATATAACCAGTCACTGACTAGAATACTGTCCATTAATTTTTGTTTTGTTTGTTTTTAAAAAGGTATGCAGCTGATATGGAGAATATGCCAAATCAATTGGATGAGTCAGCACAGACAACACAATGTGAGTTTGTTTTTAAAGGAAAACACTCATGCTCCAGGTCAATTTGTTGCAATATTACTTGCAATTACAAACCCAGAAAAGTGCTACTAACATTTCCTTAGGTTTTTATTGGAAATGTGGCTCCATATCCACCTAGTGGAGGAGCAGACAGTTAAGCCACCCTCTGTTTGTGATTGTTTACCTCAAAAAACAAAACAAAACTCTATGTGTTATTTTTTCAGCACTGTCCTTGAGCAAAAGCAGATGACATATATTAACACTTGAGAATATCTGTCCACAGACTTTTCTTACAAAAACTTCAGAGCAGTGATAACCAAAAGCATTTCCTCTTGTAAATGTGTTTTGCAAATAAGTCTGCATTGACCTGAAGTCTCAATGACCACTCCTCAGAACAAATAAGGTTTTTGAAAATCAATTCTTTTCTGCTCTGGAGTGGGAACACATAAAACGTTGTCTCAGTACATATGAGCAGACACTATTTTTGTGGGCATTTCGCCGTTATATTTATAAATCAGGCAGAATGCTGACAATGTCCAAACAATCTACTATAAAATAAAAAAAGCAAATCCAATTGCAGATTCATTTTACATGAAGGGACATGCAAGATGATATGCAGACTCTTAGACTTTCTGTAACCCTACAATGCTCGGGGCTGGAGAGTGATTTTCTGAAATTTGAGAGGGGAATTAACAAACGTGGTGGCAGTGGCGTTATATTCAACCCCTTTGCATTATTTCATGTAGAAATTAACTAGAGGAAAAGATTATGGTCTTCCTTCTGATGTTTTGCTGCTACAGATGTGAGATCTGTTCAAGTACCCTCTGAAATAAATAAACAGCAATGTCTCAGTTGCACTTGGTGGATTTTTGTGTTAGGACATCAGATAAGGAGTCATGACGAGGCTACTCTGAACTCTGTAGGGTACCAGGGAGGAAAGGAACCAAACTGCTCTTAGCCATTGCCACAAATGGGAACTGCAGACAGGGATCACAAACCCAGCTCTTTCCATGGCCTATGATGAGCACAGTTTAGTAAATCAGTGAATCCAGGCTTCAGTTTCCTCAGCCTTCTGTCGGGAATGACCACTGTCCTGTTTAGCAGTTAAATTAAGATAAAGTGCTGTTATTTGCTCTTGCTGAAACTCTTTCATTTTTTAAAACTAAGACTCATGGAACATAGGTCATCACCTGCCCCCATAAGCTCTATTGGTTTTAATTTCTTTTTAATGTCAACCTTTCAGTGAAAGGCTCGGAGGGGGGATAAATGGCTTTGCAATGGGGAAGTGTGTGATTTTGGTTTAGAATTGCATCCTAAACTAACAGATTGAAGGGAAAAAAACAGTACTTATGTGGGGTTTTGTGTGGTTTTTACAATTTCCATCTTTTCCTATAACTCAATGAATTGGTGTTATGGTTTGGAAGAGAGCAGAGCAAATAAGTTATTTTTCACTTAGTGGTTGTAACAGAAGTTGTATATCAGCTTGGATATTTAATACTTTTTCAGAGTTAATTATAGCCATACTGTTTTAAAAAAAAAAAATTTTCCTTAGGTGGAAAATCTAAATATTTTGAAAAAATATGGATTGAAAACATTTAGTAGATTATTTTTTTTTTCTGCAGTAGTTCACATTTTCGCTTGAATTTTGAAGTATGAAGGTGATAGTGAGTGTCAAAAGTTTTGCTTCTCTTCGTAGTTTTGTGATATGCCTTCAGAGGATGGGGTGAGGCAAGTCCTGTGGAGAGGGAAGCGGGGACAACGCTTTCCCTTGTGAGCTACAGGCCCTGCTGAAGGAGTGGGAGATACAAAGTTTGCAGGAGGGGACGGTAAAGATGACCATTGTAGAACTGGAAGCCTGCAGCTTGCACAGAGGCTGTAAGGTGGCAGGGAGGAGCATGCAGCATTCAGCGACACCTTTAAGGCGACAGAAGAATTTCCTGGGAACTGGGCAAAGTTACTTGTAAATCAAACTCCCTGAGTCTGCTGGAACCGGGCAAGGGCCTGCCTGTAAACA